>NC_045962.1:8188749-8356249 GCF_010909765.2 Amblyraja radiata | reverse complement strand
CCCCTGCCGCGTCTAATGTCACCAAGTTTGATGCAGGAGAAGATGAAGTCATCCCTCCATTAGGATGGTGGGTACTTTGAACGAGCTGCTAGAGGAGGTAGTTGAGGCAGGTACCATCATAACATGCAAGAAGCAGTTGGACAGGTGCATGGATAGGACAGGTCTAGAGGGATATGGGCCAAAGGCAGGCAGGTGGGACTAGAGTAGATGGTTGGTGTGGGCAAGTTGGGCCGTTTCCACACCATATGATTCTGACTCTAATTGCAAATTCTGGTATCATCTGTGAAGATAATTGCGTGCCGCATTTATTAATCCATCGAAAATAGCAATTGAGATGTGAGTGCAGATTATTAACTTACCGTTGTGTTCAGGCATCTGCCCTAGCCACGTGACAGTCGTACTGCCTCCCTTGTTGATGAGGGACATGGAGCGTATCTGTCACTGTGTAGTCCGCCCAGCTACTGTCCCATCTCCGACAACCAGGAGCCATCACCATCCACCCCCCAGCGCTGTCTGTTGGAAAATAAAACAATTTTTAAATTAGAAAATAAATTGAAATTCCAGTTTTTCAGAAAATCTCTCTTCTGACAAATGTTCCTGCAGTAAATCTCCCTTTAAGGCAGAGATAGACAAATTCTTGATTAGAACGGGTGTCAAGGGTTATGGGGGAGAAGGCAGGAAAATGGGACTAGGAGGCAGAGATCAGCCATGATTGAATGGCGGGGTGGACTCGATGGGCCGAATGGCCTAATTCTACTCCTATATCTCTTGATCTTGGACTACACAACACCAAATGAATGAATGAAAGATTTAGAAACCAGTAACATCATGAAATGTCATGTCTATCTCCGGTGTAAACCAGCACTTGTAGTTCCTTCCTACATATGAACTTGAAGGCCTTGTTTCCAGTGTTAACCGGTACCGATTAAGTTAACGCCTATCCAGGTGATTCCCGATCCATGTCTGCTGTTAAATCAGGTTTGCTCCCAATACAAACTCCAGATGCTGGTTTACACCATAGATAGACACAAAGTGATGGAGTAACTCAGCGGCTCAGGCAGCATCTCTGGAGAAAAAGGATGGGTGTCATTTCGAGTAGGGGCCCTTCTTCAGTCTGAAAGTAGTGGGGTGGGGAGTGGGGTGGCCAGAGACATTGAAAGTAGGGAATGGCCTTCAGCTCTTCACCCCTCACCCCCCGCACCCCACTTTCAGACTGAAGTAGGATCCCGAACCAAAACATCACCCATCCTTTTTCTCCGGGATGCTGCCTGACCCGCTGAGTTACTCCAGCACTTTGTGTCTATCTTTGCCACAAATACAAACATTTTTTGCAAGCTATTATACACTGCAAACTATGCGGTGGAAAATCTGCTTTCGATTAAAATGGGGATGTGACGAATTAGATTTCTTACCCGAACTTTATATTCAGACGTCACCCAAAGAGGACTTGTTGTCGGTCTCTCTCACATCCTTCCCTCTGGGAGTTGCTCATCTGAACTTGCAATCCCAATGGAATCTCAGCCCTGGCTTGACAATGGAAGGAGATTCAGTGGCCGGCTCTGATCATTGACCTCGAGTGCTGTAACAAGAAAGTGTTGCTTGACACATTTTAGTTGTAGACGTTAGAGATACAGCGCAGAAACAGGCCCCGCCGAGTCCCCACCGACCAGCAATCACCCGTACAACGGTTCTATCTCTACACACCAGGGACAATTGACAATTTTACAGCAGCCAATTAACCTACAAACCTGCACGTCTTTGGAGTGTGGGAGTAAACCGGAGCACCCGGAGAAAACCCACGGGGAGAACGTACAAACTCCCTACAGACAGCACCCGTAGTCGGGATCGTAGTCGGTCGCTGCGAGCGTTGTAAGGCAGCAACTCTACCACTGCGCCACCGTGCCACCGCCATGTGAAGCAGTTTTTTCCCGGGCATGTGTTCACTACCTCATCGCTAACCAGCGGAAAAACATGAAAGCATCACACGTGATTGTGCCTCTGGAAGGGGTTGCTGAGCAGGCTCAGCATGGATCTATGGCTAATTTAACCGGCTGTCCATCCTGTTACCCACTGGAAAGATCTCAGTGCCAGACAACAAGTTGTTCATCAGCAGGATATGTCGAGATGCTGGCGGACGAGGATCCCTGTTGGAGTTTAGGTTAATTGAAACAGCACGGAGTGATTGTAAACGATGGGAATGGTAAATGTTTATTTATTTTTTATAATTTCTTAAAAAAAAAAACAGAGGGTGGTGAGTACCTGGAACGTGCTCCTCTGTGTGGAGGAGGCAAACATGAAAGTGGTGTTGAAGATGCTTTTGGATATATATCCCACACGGATATGCAGGGAATGGAGGGGTATGGATCACGTACAGGCAGAGGAGATTAGATAAATCTGGCATCATGTTCTGCAAGGACATTGTGGGCTGAAGGGCCTGTTCTGTGCTGTACTGTTTCATGTTCCAAGTTCCAGAAGAGCAACAAATTCTCCAAATTCATTATTGAACCTGAAATGTCAAGAGATTTTTATTGTCATAAGTCCCAAAACGGACCAATAAAACACCATAATAAACAACAAATGTTCAGTATATATATATAGACTTTATATGTTTGTTGTTATTATGGTGTTTCATTGTTCCGTTTAAGGACGTATATACACACATATATACACATATACATACACACATACATGTATTTACACACACACACACACACACACACACACACACACACACACACACACACACACACACACACACACACACACACACATCCACACAAACACATATCCACACAAACACAGATATACATACACACACATACACACATATACACCCACACATACACACATATATGTACACATAAACTGAAGAAGGGTCTTGACCCGAAACGTCACCCATTCCTTCTCCCCAGAGATGCTGCCTGTCCCGCTGAGTTACTCCAGCATTTTGTTTTTGTTTTTGTTTTGTTTTTTCCTTTTTTTTAAATTTTATTTATTAGAAGTAAGTACAATACAGTGGTACCTTTTTTCAGGTGCCAAATATACGTTGACATGTTACATTCTATGTACAACTTCAAATTGTTTTTTTTTTAAAGAAATGAGAGAGAGAAAGATAATAGAGTAGAAAAACGTGTAGTGTGTGTAGAAAGAGAAAGAGAGAGTGAGGAAGAAAAGTAAGAAAGAAAAAAGAGCAAGAGAGTAGCAAATAGAAGATAGGAGATGAGTATTTGTATTCTTGATCATCTTTCACCCAGACCTGACACAGTTGGTTTTTACGATACTGTTGCACCACATGTATCCAATAAGTTAATAAATGGAGACCAACTCGTTAAGAATTGGTCTGGTTTATCTATTAGGAGGAATCGCATTTTTTCAAGATATGCTGTGTCCAACATATTTATAATCCACATTTTGAGCGTTGGTATGATTGTATTTTTCCAAAATTTGAGTATAAGTTTTTTTGCTATTATTAACCCACAATTAAAAAATGAATTTTGAAATGTGTTCAATTTGTTCCCGTCTCCCGTTACTCCAAGTATAATCATTTCAGTGTTGGGCTCCATTTTTATCTTGAATAAATTTGTAAACATATCAAAAATATCGCACCAAAATTTATTAAGTTTTATGCAGGAAACAAAAGAGTGTGTTATATTGACATTTTGAGATAGACATTTGTCGCAAATGGGAGAAATATTTGGATAAAATTTATTCAGTCTAGTTTTTGAATAATATAATCTATGTAGAATTTTGAATTGAATTAAGTTGTGTCTTACATTAATCGAGCATTTATGTATATATATCAAATACTTTTCCATGTTTCTTTCGTGATTTTTATCATTAATTCTCGTTCCCAATCTTCTCTAAGTGCCTCTGTTGATGGTAGTTCTCTATTTAAGATACTATTATAATGCAAATGGAATTTCGTTGCTCAGTTTTGTGCAATGACAATAAACATATTCTATTCTATTCTATTCTAGATATGATATTAATTTCTGTGAGTCAGCCTTAATATTCATTGCTTCTTCCAGTGGGTCTAAAATTATAGTTTGATGTCTTTGTATATATTTCTTCATAAAATCGCAAATCTGGTTGTCATTCAGCTTAAATTTTAATTTTAATTATTGGAATGATAACAGATTTCCCATTTCATACATGTCGCCTATCCTTTTAATTCCCATTCTTTCCCATTGTTTGTATGTTTTATCAATAAGAGATGGTTTAAATGAAGGATTATTCACTATTGGTGTTAACACTGATAGGTTTCTTAATTTTAATGTTAATTTTATTTGTTTCCAAATTCTTATTGTATTATGGATAATTGGGTTATTCTTATATATTGTGTTATTCAATTTTATCGGGGAGAAGAGGATCGCTCCTATATCACAGGGAGAACAATCCTCGTTCTCCATTCTTATCCATTCTGTCTGTTGGGAAGGGCTATCCAGCCAATAAATTATATTCTTAATATGCACTGCCCAATAATAATACAAAAAGTTAGGAAGTGAAAGTCCCCCAGCCTCTTTGGGTTTACACAGGTGTTTTCTTTGAACTCTATGTGATTTGTAGTCCCAAATAAAGTTGGTAATGTTAGAATCTAGTTTTTTTTAATGTTTTGGTATATATATTGGTATGGATTGAAATAGGTATAATATTTGTGGTAAAAAATAGTCATTTTTATAGCGTCTATTCTACCTATTAATGACAATGGGAGCGTTTTCCAGAAATTAATCAATGCGTTCAATTTATTTAATGACGGCATAAAATTAGCGTTAAATAATGATTTGTATCTTGAGTATCTAGTAATTTGAATACCCAAATACTTAAATTTTTCTGTTGCAATTTTAAAGGAGAATTTTAATGTGAGTCGCTACTTGAGGCTTTAATGACATAATTTCATTTTTATTCCAATTTATTCTGAAAAAGACCCGAATTCCTCTATTAAATTTAATAAGGTTGGAATACTCGTTTGTGAATTTGTGATATATAAAAGTATATCATCTGCATATAGTGAGATTTTATTATTTGAGTCTTTAGTATTATATCCCTGAATATTCGGATGAGTTCTTATCCTTTCAGCGAGTTCTTATCCTTTCATAGATGCTGCATGTCCTGCTGAGTTACTCCAGCATTTTGTGACTACCTTCGATTTAAACTAGAATCAGCAGTTCTTTCCTACCCATGCATACACATATACTCACACACACACACATATATACTCACACATGTATACACTCACACACACACACACACACACACACACACACACACACACATATACAGTGGCTTGGAAAACTTTTCATACCCCTTGAACTTTTCCACATTTTGTCACATTACAACCACAAACGTAAATGTATATTATTGGGATTTTATGTGATAGACCAACACAAAGTGGCGCATAATTGTGAAGTGGAAGGAAAATGATACATGGTTTTCAAATTTTTTTACAAATAAAAAACTGTAAAGTGTGGCGTGCAAAGGTATTCAGCCCCCTTTACTCTGATACCCCTAAATAAAATCCAGTGCAACCAATTGCCTTCAGAAGTCACCTAATTAGTAAATTAGTCTTCAGAAGTCACCTAATTAGTAAAGAATGCCATTTTAAAAATATAACTATATTATATATATAAATCATGTTAAAATAATTAACAAACAGTAGCAGTGCAATGACAAAACCAATGTCCCGAGTCCATGTAGTTTGGGACTTATTTGGAGGTTGTAGTGTTTAATAGTCTAATGGTTGTAGGGAAGAATCTGCTCCTGAACCTGGACGTTACAGTTTTCAGGCTCCTGTAACTTCTTCCTGATGGCAGGAGTGAAATGAGTGTGTGGCCAGGGTGGTGTGGGTCAGGAGGTTGAGAGTGACCTTAATGAGGTGTACAAGAATGCCATTTTAAATCCATTACTTATCGTTCAGTCCTCAGTCCTATGGTCCAGCTCCCTGAGCAAGCTCGCTCTCCCATACATTTCCTTGTAAGACTTTCTCTCTCACAGTTACTGAGGTGAGTGCTGTGCAGTGTCCAAGAGCCATCAACTCCCACCTGATTCTCCGCCCCCCCCCCCATCCCCCTCCATCCAACACTTGGGCCAACTTACTGCCGGATAACAAAACCTACACCAAACCCAAACCAATTAGGAGCAGACAAGGGCGTTCGATCCAGTTTGAGATTCCAGCTACCAAGACAGATGTGTACAGCAATTCGTTCTTCCCCCGCACTATTAAAGCATGGAATAATCTTCACCCTGCTATAGTTACCCAACCAGATGCAACTAAATTTAAGGTAGCTCTTTCTTCCCACAAACCCTTTCTGGCTTAAGTCCTCCCTCCACCACCTCCAGTTTAAATTCCATTTGGAATATTTTGGAGGACCAAGAAACCAAGAAGAACCAAGGAACGTGGCCCAACAGCCTGCATTAATTTGAAAAAAGAGAGGACACCAGAGCACTGGGGAAATGCTTGCAAAGTCACAGGGAGAACATGCAAACTCCACATGGACAGCACCCAACATCATAATGCAGCTGTACAAGTTGCTGGTGAGGCCACACGTGGAGTACTGTGTGCAGATCTGATCACCAACTACACAAGGGATGTTATTAAGTGTAGTGTAAGAGGCAGAGGGGTGATCTTATTGAGGGGTACAAGATCATGAGGGGCTTGGACAAAGTGAACACTCACAGACTTTTTCCCAGGGTAGAGGATTCTAAAACTAGAGGGCACGGGCTTAAGGTGAGAGGGAAGAGATTTCAGGATTTATACTTTAGAGGCACAGTGTGGAAACAGGCCCTCCGGCTCCCCGAGTCCACACCGACCAGCGATCTCCCTGTACACTAGCACTATGCCACACACAAGGGACAATTTACAAATTTACCGGTCAATGAACTCACAAACTTGTACGTCTTTGGAGTGTTTGCGGAAACCGGAGCACCCGGAGAAATCCCAACGCAGGTCACGGGGAGAACGTGCAAACTCCGCACATACAGCACCCGTGGTCAGGATCGAACCCGGGTCTCTGGCGCTGCAAGGTGACAACTCTACCGCTGCGCCACCTTGCCGGACAAAAATAGTTTCTGTGCTGTACAGCTCAGTCCACACTCCAGAGGCTGAGGAGACCCCAGTAATCCACAGCAATTCAGTTCCAACTTGGAATGACGCCATCCAGAATTGGATGGTTTTGCTCAGTGAATATTACTCTTCCTTGATTATTAACGGAAAATCTATTGGCATTCGGCAGAAAAAAAACTTGCTGTTCATTTTCGCAACTCCATATCCTGCCACAGAAACAGGTGGTTGCTATTTTTCTTCTCTCTTCTCACTCTCATACTGAAGATGGAAGTGAGAAGTTGTGGTTAGCGTTGCAATCTGATGAACTGTCGGACAGATGCACATACATAAACGATGTTACACTGGATAAATTAAGTTGGGGTTCCTACAGTAAAATGTTAACGGTTCCTATAATGTGGAGGATGAGTCACGGGACATCCTCGGTCAAAAAAACATCAACCATCTGTGAAGATGTCACAATAAAACTCAGAATAATCAGTATCAAAGCTCCAATCAGTCTGAAGTAGGGTCATGAATGTGGATGGCTTGATTGGATGACGATATATTGGTCTTTCCACTGACTGGATAGCACGCAACAAAAAAGCTTTACTCTGTACCGACTAAATTGTTGGAGTAACTCAGCGGGACAGGCAGCATCTCTGGAGGGAAGGTGTGGGTGATGTTTTGGGTCAAGACCCGTTCCTTCTCTCCAGAGATGCTGCCTGTCTCTCTGAGTTACTCCAGCATTTTGTGTCCATTCCATAATGCGATTTCAAGTTCCCAGTTTCATTAAAGATGTTATACGATGTTGCCTCTGTTTGAAAAGTAACACTGCATTAGACAGGCATTTCTTGCCAGTTTGAGCATTTCGGAGGAGTGTAATTTATTTGACAACAAGAAGCAAAATGACCTGAGGACAAATCAGTGGCTCGTGGACTGAATAAATAAGATGCACCTCTGGTGTAGTGAAACCCACTAAGGGAAATGAGCAGCACTGCACTAAACGTTATTCCCTTTATCCTGTATCTGTACACTGTGGACGGCTTGATTGTAATTGCGTGTAGTCTCTCCGCTGACTGGATAGCACGCAGCAAAAACCTTTCCACTGTACATCGGCACACGTGACAGTAATAAACTAAACTGAACTAACATCTATTGCTATCAGTGCAAGCTCTGCAGTGACACAGCTGACAACCTAGTAAACAGCAGCACAAACACAGGCCCTTCAGCCCACAATGTCTGTGCCAAACTGACCTGTTAGTGTGCAGGAAGGAACTGCAGATGTTGGTTCAAACCCAACTACTCTCACCAAACTCCACAGATGAGCCACAGAAAGCATTTTATCACTATGCATCACAGCTCCAGCACAGACCATCACACAAACCAACCTCCCTTCCGTTGACTCCATTTATACCTCACGCTGCCTCGGCAAGGCCAGCAGCATAATCAAGGACGAGTCGCACCCCTGGCCACTCCCTCTTCTCCCCTCTCCCATCAGGCAAAAGGTACAGAAGTGTGAAAACGCACACCTCCAGATTCAGGGGCAGTTTCTTCCCATCTGTTATCAGGCAACTGAACCATCCTACCACAAGCAGTGCTGAACTACTATCTACCTCATTGGTGACCCTCGGACTATCTTTGATTGGACTTTACTGGCACTAAACATACTCCCTTAGCATGTATCTGTGCCCAGTAAATGGCTCGACTGTAACCAGGTTTTGTCTTTCCGCTGTGTAGGAAGGAACTGCAGGTGCTGGTTTAAACTGAAGATGGACACAAAAAGCTGGAGTAACTCAGCGAGTCAGGCAACATCTCTGGAGAAAAGGAATAGGTGAGGTTTCGGGTCGAGACCCTTCTTCAGACTGAGAGTCAGGGGAAACGTGACTCTGGATCTGTACCTGTTAGTGGCGCTGGAAATTGAAGGCGGCGTGGTTTGATATCAATGTACATCCTAAATTACCAAGCATTTCTTTCAAGTCAGAATCTCCATCAGACCATAAGACACAGGAGCACAATTGGTCCATTCAGCCCATCAAGTCTAATCTCCCATTCAATCATACCAGATCTATCTTTCCCTCTCAACCTCAATCTCTATCCGTCTCCCCGTAACATTTGACGCCCTTAAGAGCCTGTCCCACTTTCACGACCTAATTCACGACCTCTGCCGAGTTTGCCCGTGACTCATACTCACAGCATGGTCATCACGAGGTCGTAGGTCGGTCGAAGGAGGTCGTAGGTAGGTCGTAGCAGGTCGTGATGCTAGTCGTAGGTACTCGTTGCATCAAGTAGGTCGGGACGTTTTTTCAACATCATGAAAAATGTCCACGAGTTAAAAAGGTTGTGAATTAGGTCGTGATAGTGGGACAGGCCCTTTACTAATTAAAAACCTATCAATCTCTGCTTTAAAAATACCCAATGACTTGGCCTCCACAGTCCTCTGTGGCAATGTATTCCACAAATTCACCACCCTCTGGCTAAAGAAATTCCTCCTCATCTCCATTCTAAAGACACGTCCCTTTATTCTGAGGCTGTGCCCTCTGGTCCTAGGCTCTTCCACTAGTGGAAACGTTCTCTCCATGTCCATTCTATCTAGGCCTTTCATTATTCATTTGAAATCCCAAATGATTTCATCACCAAATTTAGCCGAAACAAAACAGATGGCCAAAGTTTGAATACAGAGTGACCATCAAAACTATGCACCTACCAGCATCGAGGAAAAATGGACCAAACTGTATTTCTTTCTATGAGTTCTTAAATTCTCCTGGAGTTTATTGCAGCATAGAGTTTGTTTATGCTTTAGAGATAGAGCATGGAAATAGGCCCTTCTGCCCACCGAGTCCACACCGACCAACATTCACCGTTCACACTGGCTCAATTAACCTACAAACCCATACGTATTTGGGATGTGGGAGGAACCCGGAGCACCCAGAAGAAACCCATGCGGGAGGGAGAACATGCAAACTCCATGCAGACAACACCAGAGGTTTCAGTTTCATTTTCAGATCAGTTTCAGTTGAGTTTATTGTGGCGTGTACCGAGGTAGAGTGCAAGGCTTTTGTTGTGTGCTCTCCAGACAGCAGAAAGACAATGCATGATTACAATCGAGCCATTTGTCAGGATGGAATCGTGGTCTCTGGCGCTGTGAGGCAGCAGCTCCACCCGCTGCACCACTGTGTCGCCTGTGATAGGCATTAGACCATTAGACCAGAGGAGTGCTCAAACGTCCTTGCTGTGGCTGGGTACTTGTGTCCAAGATGCGTGATGGAATAGATCATGAATCACGTTACACGTATGTCCATGCATCACTATGACAGGAAACCAAGCTGCCTCAATAACATCATAGTGTCAGCAACAATAGGTACATGTTGACGGAAGTGGCGGCGCTGGGAACGGCTGCGGCGGAGTGGCCCAGCCCGAGGGAGGAACGGCACTCCCGTCGGAGTGGCCCAGCCCGAGGGAGGAACGGCACTCCCGTCGGAGTGGCCCAGCTCGAGGGAGGAACGGCACTCACATGAGGGCGATCCGGCTCGGGGCTGGAACGGTGCTCCGGTGGCTGGGACCAAAGATCTTATAGCAGAGCTCCTCTATAATCTTTGGCTGGGACGGCGTTCTGGCAGCGGTGACCTGGGTCCGGGGTTGAGCCGCGGGCCAGCGGCTGCGTCCGTTGGACTGGAGGGCGGCAGCTTTGACCACCCCGGGCCGCGGTGTTTGAGCTGGCCCGTTGCGGGGTTCGGTGAGCCGCGGGACTGTTTGTACCATCGCCCGGTGGGGAATCGCCTCAACGCAGAGGGAGAAGAGGAGGGAAGAGACTGCAGCCCTAAGATTTTTGCCTCCACCACCGTGAGGTGCTTGGAGGACTCACTGTGGTGGATGTTAATTTGTGTTTATTGTTATTATTATTGTATGATGTATGTATGACTGCAGGCACGAAATTTCGTTCAGACCGTAAGGTCTGAATGACAATAAAGGCATTCAATTCAATTCAAATAAATGTCTTTATTTATAAATGTCTTTATTTATATATAGCACATTTTTAGTCAACTTGCATTGACCCCAAAGTGCTTCACATAATTACATCCACACACACAGGCAAAGGTGGGTGAAGTGTCTTGCCCAAGGACACACACAGGCAAAGGTGGGTGAAGTGTCTTGCCCAAGGACACAACGACAGTATGCACTCCAAGCGGGATTCGAACCAGCTACCTTCCGGTTGCCAGCCGAACACTTAGCCCATTGTGCCATCTGCCACAAGTTACTTCAGCACTCTGTGTCTATCTTCAGTATACACCAGCATCTGCAGTTTAGTTTAGAGATACAGTGCGGAACAGGCCCTTCGGCCCATCAACCGCACCGGCCATTCAATCCCCGCGTACCAACGCTATCCTACACACACTAGGGACAATTTACACATACACCAAACCAATTAACCTGTATGCCTTTGGAGTGCGGGAGGAAACTCGAAGGTCTCGGAGGAAACCCACGCAGGTCACAGGGAGAACGTAAAACGGAAGATGATTGAACTTTGTTACCTTCCATCAAAGTGAGGAATGTGGATTCCGCTGTGGTGGATGTTTATAGAAACATAGAAACATAGAAAATAGGTGCAGGAGGAGGCCATTCGGCCCTTCAAGCCAGCATTGCCATTCATTGTGATCACCAATCAATAACCCGTACCTGCCTTCTCCCCATATCCCTTGATTCCACTAGCCCCTAGAGCTCTATCTAACTCTCTCTTAAATCCATCCAGTGATTTGGCCTCCACTGCCCTCTGTGGCAGGGAATTCCACAAATTCACACCTCTCTGGGTTAAAACGTTTTTTTCTCACCTCAGTATTAAACGGCTTCCCCTTTATTCTAAGACTGTGGCCCCTGGTTCTGGACTCGCCCAACATTGGGAACATGTTTCCTGCAACTAGCTTGTCCAGTCCTTTTATAATTTTATTTGTTTCTATAACATACCCCCTCATCCTTCTAAACTCCAGTGAATACAAGCCTAGTCTTTTCAACCTTTCCTCATATGACAGTCCCGCCATCCCAGGGATCAATCTTGTGAACCTACGCTGCACTGCCTCAATCAAAAGGATGTCCTTCCTCAAATTAGGAGACCAAAACTGTACACAATATTATGTTAAACTTTATTTGATGTGGCCGTGTGTCTTGTTGCTTTATATTTAGTATGGCTGTAATGTAACTCAAATATCTTATTTGTATTAATTAATCTTATTAATCTTATCTTATTAATTGGTACATGTGACAATAAATTTGAACTTGAACTTGAACTTGAACTCTGCCGCTGCGGTGACCCTGTTAAGTGGCCCTGGCAATTGAAGGTGTGGTTTGACATCAAATCTACATCCTGAACTACCAAGTGTTTCTTTCAAAACCATCCCGCACATCAGTAACTGCGACATCCCGCAATGCTTTTTCCGCTCCTTCTCCTAGCTTGCACACATCCTCCTACACATCTTTGCAGAGAGCCACAGAGCTTGTTTATTGTTGACTGCATTGAGAAGGTTGTGTTTTATTTCCTCTTTACATTGCGCTCTCATTTCAGTGAGTCGAAACGAGCAGTGCCGTTGCTCATAGCCCCAGCAGAACAGGGAGACATAAATGGCATTACATTGTACTGTGAAAAGTACATCAAATCACTTGTCATCTCCACAAAGCACTTTGAGACAAGGAACTGTTACATATCAAATATTCGTGTAGGAAGGAACTGCAAATACTGGTTTAAATCGAAGATAGACACAAAATGCTGGAGTAACTCAGCGGGACAGGTAGCATCTCTGGAGAGATGGAATGGGTGACGTTTCGGGTCGAGACCCTTCTTCAAACTGGTTAGAGATAGGAAAATTAGACATTTGGACGATGATGTGGAGAGATAAAGAATAGTGAATAAAAGATATGCAAAAAAGTAACGATGATGAAGGAAACAGACCATTGCTAGCTGTTTGTTGGGTGAAAATGAGAAGCTGGTGAGACTTGGGTGGGGGAGGGATAGGGAGAGAGGGAATGCTGGGGTTACTTGAAGTGAGAGGAATCAATATTCATACCACTGGGCTGTAAGTTGCCCAAGCGAAATATGAGATGCTGTTCCTCCAATTTGCATTTAGCCTCACTCTGACAATGGAGGAGACCGAGGACAGAAAGGTCAGTGTGGGAATGGGAAGGAGAATTAAAGTGTCCAGCAACCGGGAGATCAGGTTGGTTCAGGCGGACTGAGCGAAGGTGTTCAGCCAAACGATCGCACCGTCTACGATCAGCTATCAAATATTGATAGTGACTGGAATGGTAAGCAGGATGAGTTGTGGCTCAAGGTGCTGGGATTCAGTCTGGCACCTCATTAACCCCAATGAGTTCCTTGATGGATGGCAGAGAGTAGATCGTTACTCTTCTTCAGTAGGATAACAAATCAATGTTTGATTTCTACTCTTCCGGCAAGCAGTGTTACTGAAGATTAAGTTCCATACAAATGCTCATCGCTGTCAGCTTCACACCTAGGTGACATTTAAGAGACACCTGGATACGCAGGGAATGGAGGGATACGGATCACGTGCAGGCAGAGGAGATTAGTTTATCTTGGCATCATGTTTAGCATGGACATTGTGGGCTGAAGGGCCTGTTCCAATGCAGCAATGAAACGGGCCCTTCAGACCAACTTACCCACCTGCCTGCATTTGGTCCATATCCCTCTAAACCTGTCCTATCCATGTACCTGTCTAAATATTTCTTAAACGTTGCAATTGTACCTGCCTCAACTACCTCCTCCTGCAGCCCGTTCCGTACACCCACCACCCTTTGTGTAAATATGTTACCCCTCACCTTAAACCTATGTCCTCTGGTTCTTGATTCTGGGCAAGAGACTCTGGGCAAGAGACTGTGTGTCTACCCGATCTATTCTTCTCATGATTTTATACACTGTATCTCTATAAGATAACTCCTCATCCTCCTGCGCTGCAAGGAATAAAGTCCAAGCCTGCTCATCCTCTCCCTATAGCTCAGGCCCTCGAGTCCTGGCAACATCCTCGTAATCAATTTTCAGTCTCAGTTATATGTTGTTTAAATTAAGGTTTTCTGTAGAGGCAATCTATTTAAAAGAAAAAAACCCACAAAGAGCCGGAGGAACTCAGCAGGTCAGGCAGCACTTTGGAGGGAATGGACAGGCCACGTTTCGGGTCGAGAACCAGCACCAGACTTCCATCCATTGTGTTCCTCCGGCACTTTTTTTAATTGCTCAAGTTCTGCAGTTCCTTTTATTTAAAAGAATGATGTATCACTATTGATTTATTTTTTTGTTTGAAAAAAAAACTGAGTGTATAAACGGTGTATTACTATGCATTATTAACCGGTCTTTGTGTGCTTCAGTAATACATTATACAACAGCAATCAATAGTCTGCTCATGTTTAATGCTGCATGATCTACACGTTAATGGGAGAGGCATGTAGACAGGTCAACATTCACTCTCACTTGCCCACATGGAAGGCATCTCAGCTGGGAAGAATGCAGAGAAGATGTACATGGATGCACCGAGATATGGAGCAACGCTTCTCTCTGCAGGCTATCCTGATCTACTAAGAAGGTCCCGACTTGAAACATCACATATCCATTTTTTCCATAGTCGCTGCCTGACACGCTGAGGTGGATCGGAGTTCAGAGAGCAATGCTGAACTACTATCTACCTCACTGGTGACCCTGGGAATATCCTTGATCGAACTTTGCTGGTTTTACCATGCACTAATTCCCTTATCCCATCATGCATCTACACACTGTAAATGGATCGATTATAATCAAGTATTGTCTTTCTGCTGACTGGATAACATGCAACAAAACACTTTTCACTGTATCCCAGTAAACGTGACAATAAACTGAACTTGGAGTATTAGTTTTAGTTTAGTCTTGAGATATGGCGCGGAAACAGGCCCTTTGATACCCACTGAGTCCGCACTGACCAGCAATCTCCGCACATTAACACTATACTACACATACTAGGGACAATTTACACATCCCTCAAGCCAATGAACCGATAAACCTGTACGCCTTTAGAGTGTGGGAGGAAAGCAAAGTTCTCGGAGAAAACCCACGCAGGTCACGGGGAGAACGTACAAACTCCGTACAGACAGCACCCATAGTCAGGATCGAACCCGGGTCCCCAGTGCTGTAATGCCCCTGTCCCACTTAGGAAACCTGAACAGAAACCTCTGGAGACTTTGTGCCCCACCCAAGGTTTCCTTGCCATTCCTGGAGGTTCCCGGAGGTTTTTGTCAGTCTCCCTACCTGCTTCCACTACCTGCAACCTCCGGCAACCACCTGCAACCTCCGGGAACCGCACGGAAACCTTGGGTGGGGCGCAAAGTCTCCAGAGGTTTCCGTTCAGGTTTCCTAAGTGGGACAGGGGCATTAGGCAGCAACTCTACCGCTGTGCTACCATTGCACCAGCACATAGTGTTTATCTTTGGTATAAACCAGCATCTGCAGTTCCTTGTTATTAGATATCTACTAACAATCTTTTCATGCTTTTACTTGTGGATGGATGATTGTACTCATCATATATTGATTGAAAGATGCAGCATGAAAACAGGCCCTTCGGCCCACTGAATCCATGCCGACCATCGAACACCCGTTCACATTAGTTCTATATTATCCCTCTTTCTCACCAGCTCCCTGCACACTCGGGCCAATTAACCTGAAACCACACACGTCTCTGGAATGTGGGAGGAAACTGTAGCACCCGGAGAAAACCCACGTGGTCACTGGGAGAACGTACAAACTCCGTACAGACAGCACCCGTGGTCAGGATCAAACCCGGGACTCCGGCGCTGTGAGGCAGCGACTCTACCACTGCGCCACCGTGCTTCCCTGAAATGGCGGAACATTGAGCAAATCACAAAGCGCTGGAGGAACTCAGCGGGTCAGGCAGCATCCGTGGAGGGAATGGACAGACGACGTTTCAGGTCAGGGTTCAAGCCAGGGTTAGGTAGAGTTGTCTAGTAGATACAAGGCCCAGCATACACACCTTAAATAGTGGGGGGGGGGGTGGGAAGAAACATCTCATTCAGGGCTGGGAAAGCAAACGTATTTTCTCCTAATGTCACCCCTGACAACGTTCCCGTTTTTAGGAATAAAAGCACGAAAGCAGGTGTTGCTAATCCCAAGCGCAGGTGATGTGGATGCGCACAAAGTATAATTAGTTACATGTTTATATAAAAATCTTTTTTAAATAAAATTTTCTAAATAGTTTGGGAAAAAGTAATTAGAGATCTCAACCCCTTCATTCATATTTTGCATAAACTGTACAAATATGAATTAAAACGTGCTTTGATCAGTTAAAGTGCAAATTGGCAAATAACAGGCATATAGTACACCTAGGTCATTACATTTAAATATAATCTTAAATATTAGATATTCGCTTTTAAGGGAGACCTTTATACATACATTTAAATGCTGCTCCTTCCTATATTGTCCATCTTATTTCACCATCCTCATTATTTTGGTCAACAAAGCAAAGCTAGACTCAATAACTTGACAAGCAATGTAAGAATGTACAGTTAAGTTGCTTTCTAAAGGCACCGAGCGATGGAGTAACTCAACGGGTCAGGATGCACTTCGGGAGAACATGGATAGGTGACGTTTCACAAAGTGCTGGAGTAACTCAGTGGGTCAGGCAGCATCTCTGGAGAACATGGATAGGTAACGTTTCGGGTTTCGGGACCCATCCTCAGACTTCTTCAGTCTGAAGAAAGGTCCAGACCCAAAATGTCACCTATCCATGTTCTCCCGAGGTGCTGACCCACTGAGATACTCCAGCACTTTGTGTCTATCTTTGGTATAAACCAGCATCTGCAGTTCATTGTTTCCACAAGTTGCTTTCTGTGGACGGAGAACAGCATCCCAGTGCCTTACACGTTCTACAAAACACTACCATGATTTAATCACCATCCAGCTTTGTTATTTCTCAGGCAACCAAGGGTCTGGGGGGGGGGGGGGGGGGTTATTGAGTCATGAACTAAACTAAAAATGAGACAATTACTGAAAAAGTGTCTCGATCCGAAAAGTCACCCATTCTTTCTATCCAGAGATGCTGCCTATCTCACTGCATCAGCATTTTGTATTTACCTTTGATTTAAACCAGCATCTGCAGTTCTTTCCTACACATGCTGCCTATCCTGCTGAGTTACTCCAACATTTTACATAGAAACATAGAAACATAGAAATTAGGTGCAGGAGTAGGCCATTCGGCCCTTCGAGCCTGCACCGCCATTCAATATGATCATGGCTGATCATCCAACTCAGTATCCCGTACCTGCCTTCTCTCCATACCCTCTGATCCCCTTAGCCACAAGGGCCACATCTAACTCCCTCTTAAATATAGCCAATGAATTGGCCTCGACTACCCTCTGTGGCAGGGAGTTCCAGAGATTCACCACTCTCTGTGTGAAAAAAGTTCTTCTCATCTCGGTTTTAAAGGATTTCCCCCTTATCCTTAAGCTGTGACCCCTTGTCCTGGACTTCCCCAACATCGGGAGCAATCTTCCTGCATCTAGCCTGTCCAACCCCTTAAGAATTTTGTAAGTTTCTATAAGATCCCCTCTCAATCTCCTAAATTCTAGAGAGTATAAACCAAGTCTATCCAGTCTTTCTTCATAAGACAGTCCTGACATCCCAGGAATCAGTCTGGTGAACCTTCTCTGCACTCCCTCTGTGCACTCCCTCTATGGCAGATTTTGTGTCCATCATGTGAAAAATGACCGTGGAAATGGTCGATAACATTTAATTTCATTTAGTTTAGAGATACAGCCTTCACCCCAATTCACCCAGGCCGACCAACATGGCCCATCTACGCCACTCCCCTTTGCCCACATATGGCCCGTATCCGTCCCATCATTGCGATCTACATACCTGTCCAAGTATCTTTTATTACTTGCCTCATCTACCTCCACTGGCAGCTCATTCCATGCACCAACTACCGTCTGTGTGGTCAAGAGTTAAGAGTCAAGTCAAAAGTGTTTAACTATCATCCGTGCCAAAAGCAGAACAGAATATGTTCTCCAGAGGTGCCGGCTGAGTCGCCGAGTTACTCCAGCTCTTTGTCAACTGGATCAGACAACAGAGAGAAGGCAGAGAATCCTCTCTCCATGCCCATGTCTTAATCTGCAACTCCCCGGCTACATGATGCCCTAGTATTGCAATTACTGCAGTTGTGGAAATCCATTGTAAGTTACGACTGCTGCAGAAATTACTCCTCAGAACTAAACAGCCGTCATTTAAAAATATAACGAGTTTTATCTGCTTTATTAGAGTCATGCGGAATGGAAACAGGCCCTTTGGCCAAACTTGTCGACGCCGACTAACATGTCCCATCTACTGGTAGACAAAAGTGCTGGAGAAACTCAGCGGGTGCAGCAGCATCTATGGAGTGAAGGAAATAGGCAACGTTTCGGGCCGAAACCCTTCTTCAGACTGATATGTCCCATCTACTCTAGTTCCATCCTCCTGCATTTGACCCATATCCCTCCAAACCTATCCTATCCATGTATCTGAATGTTGTGATAGTACTTGCCTCAACTACCTCTGCCGACTGCTTGTTCCAGCACCCACCACCCTCAGTTTCCCATTACATCTTCCCCTCCCTACCTTAAACCTATGTCCTGTTGTCCTTGATTCCCCTACTCTGGGCAAGGGACTCTGTGTCTATCAACTCGCAATGTCTCCTTCTTGGTTAGGGGATGGAATTTGTCACTCAAAATAGTCATTATTGACAATTAAACCAATGCGAAAAGAGACATTGATTACAGTAAATTGATCTTTGAAATGTAGAAATCTGTGATGCAGCTTAATATAGAGACAGAAAGCAGATGCTAGTTAATACACAAAAGGACACCGAGTGCTGGCCTTGCATGTTCTCCAGGGATGCTGCCTGAGTTATTCCAGCACTTTGTGTCCCTATGATGCAATCTAATCTCCTTAAAGTGAGGGCACTTGGAAATATAGAAACATAGAAAATAGGTGCAGGAGTAGGCCATTCAACACTTCGAGCCAGCACCACCATTCAATATGATCATGGCTGATCATCCAGAATCAGTACCCTGTTCCTGCTTTCTCCCCATATCCCTTGATTCCGTTAGCCCCAAGAGCTGAATCTAACTCTCTCTTGAAGACATCAATAAGTATAGCATCCTGATGTATGTTTAGGGCACTAAATAGGCACACTCAACATCATCACAAACGTGGCTTGGTGCTAAAACTGCCCAGTGGGAGACAAGGACATTTTTGATCTGTTCGAGAACATAGGAAACTTAACCAGGGTTTGGCCGAATGATGCGTCTTTGTATTCCACCACTTGGTACAATCATGGCAGAACTCGCCCACATGGCCCAACTTGCCCACACCGACCAATATGTCCTATCTATACTGGTCCCACTTTTGCTTGCATTTGGCCCACATCCCTCTAAACCTGTCCCATCCCTGTACCTGTCTAATAGCCTCACAATTAGTCCCTGCCGCAACGACCTCTTCCAGCAGCTCGTTCCATACACTCTCCACCCGTTGTGTGAAAATTTTACCCCCTAGGTTCCTATAAAATCTTTTGCCCTTCACTTTAAACTAATGCCCTCTGTGAAGAGACTTTGTGCTCCCACCTCATGATTTTTTACACCTCTATAAGATCACCCCTTATATTCCTACGCTCCAGACAATAGAGTCCCAGCCTGCTCAACCCCTCCATATAGCTCAGACCCTCGAGTCCTGGCAACATCCTTGTAAATCTTCTCTGCACCCTTTCCAACTCACCAACATCTTTCCTACATGAATGGTGCCCAGAACTGAACACGAGGAAATTACTTTCTGTCACCTGTTCGATTTAACTTAAACAACACAGCCAACATCGTTAAGGTCACCAACGTAGTCAAGGACCACTTACACCCGGCCATCTCCTCTTCTCCCCTCTCCAGTCGGGCAGAAGATACAGAAGCTTGAAAGCACATATACCACCAGACCTGAGAACGGCTTCATCCCTGTGATTATCAGACTTAAGGGGCTGTCCCACTGCGGCGACCTAATCCGCGAGTTCTCATACTCGCAGCATGGTCGACACAAGGTCTTAGGAGGTCTTCGTAACTTTCCTTCATGCTCGAGAGTGGTCTCCGTGTACTCGAGGCTTCAGCTAGGTGGCGGCGTTTTTTTCAATACGTTAAAAAAATGTCCGCGAGCGAAAAAAGGTCGCCATTGAAAAAATGGATACTTTTTTTACTCGTAGGTTTAGTTGTAGTAGGTCGGCAAGTTAGTCGTAGGTAATCGAGGGCAGTCGAAGGTAGTCGTAGATAGTCTTCATCATAGTCGAAGGGAGGTCGAAGAAGGTCGTCTTCACTCTCCACTATTCGGTGTCCAATTTTCCCGAAGTTAGTCATAGCTAGTCGAAGTTAGTCTTCAACATAGTCGAAGGAGGTCTTCAACATGACATTTTTTCAAACTCTTCTAAACTCGCCAATTAGGTCTCCCAAGTGGGACAGCCACTTTACAAGAATCCACCCACAAGCTAGGGTATAGTCCCGATCTTCCTACCTGACCATGGTGATTGTACGTTTCTTCCATAACTGTAACACTATAACGCTGCAACACAATATTCTGCACGCTAGTATTTTGCTCTATGCATGACCTGCTGTACTTGTGTGTAAGAAAGAACTGCAGATGCTGGTAAAATCAAAGGTAGACACAAAATGCTGGAGTAACCCAGCGGGTGAGGTAGCATCTTTGGGGAGAAGGAATGGGCGACGTTTTGGGTCGAGACTGAAGAAGGATCTCGTCCTGAAACGTCGCCCATTCCTTCTCTCCAGAGATGCTGCCTCATCTGTTGTACTTGTGCGTGGCTTGATCATACTCGTGAATGTATGGTTTGAGGGAGAGCATGGAAACAAAAAACATCTCACTGTATCTCAGTACACGTCACTAGAATAAACCTACTGAGAAGAATGGTCCTGACCTAGAATGTCACCCACCCTTTTTCTCCAGAGATGCTGTGTGACCCACTGAATTACTCCAGCACTTTGTGTCTATCTTTGGTATAAACCAGCATCTGCAGTTTCACTGAAGCGAGACCAAGCGCAGGCTCGGCGATCGTTTCGCTGAACACCTCCGCTCAGTCCGTCTTAACCAACCTAATCTCCCGGTTGCTCAGCACTTCAACTCCCCCTCCCATTCCCAATCTGACCTTCCTGTCCTGGGCCTCCTCCATTGTCAGAGTGAGGCCTAGCGCAAATTGGAGGAACAGGACCTCATATTTTGTTTGGGTAGCTTACACCCCAGCGGTATGAATATTGACTTCTCTAACATCAAATAGCTCTTGCCTTCCCCCTCTCTCCATCCCCTCCCCTTCCCAGTTCTCCAACTGTCTCTGACAACATTCTCTCTTTGTCCCGCCCCCTCCCCTGACATCAGTCTGAAGAAGGGTCTCGACCTGAAACATCACCCATTCCTCTCTCCAGAGATGCTGCCTGTTCCGCTGAGTTACTCCAACATTTTGTGTCTATCTGCAGTTCTTTGTTTTTATGCCAATATCAAGCCTGTCCTAATCAAATCAGTGCTACTGATTTTGTCTTTTTGATCTCACCCGCATTGTCTCTGCAATTGAAACAGACTTGCTCTCTCTATTTTTGAGGAAGATTCTTCAACCGCAATATTATCCACTTCTTTACCAATGTGTTTCAGTTTTTATTTCAGAATTTCCTGCATCTGGAGGGTTATTTTTGTACATTTTTTTTTTTTTTTTTTTTAAATTTTATTTTATTAGAAGTAAGTACAGTCATATGGCACCAAAGTGCCTAATATATATTTTCATAATACATTTTATGTACAACTTCTTTTTTTTTTTTTGTTACACTGAAAAAAGATTAGAATAAGAAAAAGAAGTTAGATAGTAAAGGATAGAAAGATGTGAAATATATAGTGTGTGAAAAAAGAAAACGAGTAAATGAAGAAAGTTGAGAGAGAGAATAGAGAAAATAAAATAAAATAAAAAAGAAAAGGAGATCATTATTTATAATCTTGACCAACCCTCGTCCAGTCCTGAAACAGTTATTTTTTACAATTGTGTTGCACCATATGATTCCAAAAAAACGACGAATGGAGACCAACTCGTTATGAATTGGTCTGATTTATCCATTAGGAGGAATCGCATTTCCTCAAGATGAGCGGTGTCCAACATACTTGCAATCCACATTTTAAGCGTTGGTATTGATGTACCCTTCCAAAATTTAAGAATTAATTTTTTTGCTATTATTAAACCATTTTTGTACATTTTAACAAGAAATATAGAAAACAGGTGCAGGAGTAGGCCATTCGGCCCTTTGAGCCAGCACCGCCATTCAATACGATCATGACTGTTCATGCACAATCAGTACCCCGTTCCTGCTTTCTCCCCATATATCTTGATTCTGTTAGCCCGAAGAGCTATATCTAACTCACTCTGAAATACATTTTATGATGTGCCAGTGTTATATACTGCTGCATCATATTTGTGGCTCTAAGCACATGCTCTATAGTGTCAGTGAAGCCTAATCTGCCAAACATCAGGCATCACAAGGAAAAGAGAAAATACGGGCACAGACTCTGCAAAATGTCCCAAATTCACTGGGATGGCATGTGAGCCCGTGTTAGTTTAGTTTAGTTCACAGATACAGCATGGGAACAGGCCCTTCAGCCCATCGAGTCCGCACCGACCAACTCTCACCCTGCACTAGTTCCATCCGACACACTCGGGGCAACTTGGAAACCTGCACGTTGTTGGGATGTGGGAGCACCCGGAGAAAACCCACGCAGTCATGGGGAGAACGTGCAAATTTCACACGGACAGCACCCGTGGTCAGGATCGAACCCGGGTCTCTGTTGCTATGAGGCAGCAACTCTACCGCTGAGCCATTGTGTCACACTAAGTGTCATGTGGGGAGAGATTTAAGAGGGACCTCATGGGCAACTTTTCACACAGAGGGTTGTCCGTATTGGAATGAGCTGCCAGCAGAAGCTATAGAAGCGGAAGCAATTATGACCTCTCATAAACATTTGGACATATATGGATAGGATTGGTTTAGTGGGATATGGGCCAAATGGGACAAGCCTAGTATGCCAATGGTCAGCATGGACAAGATGGGCCGAATAGCCTGGTTGCGTGCTGTTATAGGTCTATGATCGGATACCGTTATGACTTATAAAAAACATTTGGACATATATATGGATTGGATTGGTTCAGAGGGATGTGGGCCAAATGAGACTAGCCCAATATGCAAATTTGGTCGGCATGGGCAGGAAGGGTCGAAGGGCTCTATGACTAAACTAACATCAGTAGCGGTAGCCTGTCATCGGTAGTGGCGAAATGTTTATACTGATTGTGGATGATCAGCCATGATCATATTGAATGGCAGTAATGGCTTGAAGGGCCGAATGGCCTACTCCTGCACCTATTTTCTAAGTTTCTAAATGGGAGTAAATGCTCTTTTGTCATTTACTGCCACATGATCGCAAACTGACTTTGACAACCTGTGTAAATTAAAAACATGAAAGAAACATGCAAAGCGTGCAGCTTAACGAGCTAATTAACCTCTCCGACTCCTGGCAGTAAACGGCTGGTTGTGAACACAGGCAGTGGGAGATAGAAGCTCACTGAGGAACAGGCACGAGCAAAAGCAGCAACACACCAAGCTGGAAAGCTACCGATGCATTGGGCAGTCATCTTGTTCTTCACATCCAGGAATTGTTTTGAATTAAAGAGAAATGTAGAATTTGCTGGTCAGAGTCAAGAGTGTTTTATTGTCATATGTCCCAAAACAGAACAATGGAGTTTATACTTGCAGCAGCGCAACAGAATATGTAAACACAGTGTTACATTAAACCCATCATAAAATTATAAATAGAACATTTATTTTCATGCTGTCAAGTTTTTATATATATATATAAACATATATATATATATTGTAGGCCCTCATAGGCCCCCCTCGGCCATGACAGACCATGGGTGATGCATCCTAGATGTTGGCTGCTTGCTCCAAGCCTCGGCTCGAGCAAAGATCCTATAGCAAGCAAGATAGACCACTCCTTCTAAATGCAATGGGCTGACGTGTAGTACGCAACGGAGCAGAACGTGGGCCTTTCTTTCATCCATTTCAGTAACCCGACCCGACCCGACTCGCAGTGTAATCAACGTTGCGGGGGAACAGTTTGTGTTAATAAATTATAATTCCGAAAATGAGGAGAAGATTTTTACCAAAGAACTTTTATTTTTACGAGGATCTTTCCGTAACCGGCTTCCGTCTCCGCACTAGTTATCTTTGCTCCGCTATGGGATCTTTGGTGCGGAGACGGAAGCCGGTTTCGGAAATGAGGCCGAAAATTACCCATGACCTGCCCATGACCGTACTACGTCTTTTTCGTCGAGTGATCTATCTTGCTCGCTATAGGATCTTTGGGCTAGAGCAGCGTCGCTTCCGGAAGTGGCGGCGCTGGGAACGGCTGCGGCTCGCCTGCAGTCCGTTTGTCTTTACTTTTTTGTGTTGTTTTTTTTTTTTCGTTTTGTGTAGTTGCGTTTTTGATTTTTAGGTTGGTTTATGTGGGGGTTGAAACGGGGTTTGCTGTCTCTCCCTTGGGGGGAATACGACTTTTTCGTCGTATCCCCCCTCTCTGCCTCCGTCTGCGCTGAGGCCTAATGGAGGAGCTGGCGACCTCGGGACTCCGGAGGCAGCCTGTCAGGACTTGCCCTGGGCTCGCTCCCGTGAGGGCGGCCCAGCTCGGGGCTGGAACTGCGCTCCCGTGAGGTTGACCTGGCGAGGGGCCGAGACTCTCCCGCGAGGGGCTGTGGCACTCCCGTCGGAGTGGCCCAGCCCGAGGGAGGAACGGCACTCCCGTCGGAGTGGCCCAGCCCGAGGAAGGAACGGCACTCCCGTCGGTGTGGCCCAGCCCGAGGGAGGAACGGCACTCCCGTCGGAGTGGCCCAGCCCGAGGGAGGAACGGCACTCCTGTCGTAGTGGCCCAGCCGGAGGGAGGAACGGCACTCCCGTCGGTGTGGCCCAGCCCGAGGGAGGAACGGCACTCACGTGAGGGCGATCCGGCTCAGGGCTGGAACGGTGCTCCGGTGGCTGGGACGGCGTTCTGGCGGCGGTGACCTGAGTCCTGGGTTCAGCCGCGGGCCAGCGGCTGCGTATGCTGGACTGGAGGGCGGCAGCTTCGACCACCCCCGGGCCGCGGTGTTTGAGCCGGCCCGTTGCGGGGTTCGGTGAGCCGCGGGACTGTTGTGCCATCGCCCGGTGGGGAATCGCCTCAGCGCAGAGGGAGAAGAGGAGGGAAGAGACAGTAACCCTAAGATTTTTTGCCTCCACCACAGTGAGGAGGTGCTTGGTGGATACACTGTGGTGGACGTTAATTTGTGTTTACTGTTGTTTATTATTGTATGTATGACTGCAGGCATGAAATTTCGTTCAGACCGTAAGGTCTGAATGACAATAAAGGGATTCAATTCAATTCAATTCAATTCGCTTGTGGCTGAAGAGACCAATGCGGGAGTGCCAGTCTCTGTGGCAAAGGTCACATTTGTGTGTGGTCTCTGGTTTATTGAAGTTGCTGCGCTCCTTACTGCGTGCTCGCTTGTCTGCCGCAGCGTTCAACAGTTTCTCTTCCCCTGTTTTGAGATGTTGGTTCAGGGTACCTCTCCACCTCGTGCGGTCAGCTGCAAGGCTCTCCCAGGACTCCACATCGATGTCCAGCGCTTTCATATCTCTCTTGCAGACATCCTTGTAACGTAGCTGGGGGCGGCCGATGGTTCTCCTCCCAAATGTCAGCTCTCCATAGAGGATGTCTTTTGGAATACGGCCATCGTCTATGCGGTGGACATGGCCCAACCACCGCAGTCTGTGCTGCCTGAGTAGAGTGTACATACTGGGAAGGCCAGCGCGAGACAGGATCTCGCCGTTGGACACTCTGTCTTGCCAGGATATGCCCAGGATATGGCGGATGCTTCTCAGGTGGAAGGTGTTGAGTCTTCTCTCCTGCCTGACATATGTAGTCCATGTCTCACTGCCGTACAGCAGCGTGCTGTTGACACAGGCATTGTAGACTGCTATCTTTGTCTTCACTGTCAGCTTTGGGTTGGTCCACACTCGAGTTGTGAGGCGAGTGAGAGTTGTAACTGCCTTCCCGATCCTCTTATCAATCTCTGTGTCCAAGGAGAGGTTGTCGGTGATGGTGGAGCCGAGGTACGTGAACTGATGGACGGCATCAAGTTCGTAGTCGTCGATGGTGATGACAGGTGGTGCCTCTGTATCCTGCCCTAAGACGTTTGTCTTCTTCGGGCTAATGGTCAGCCCGAAGTACTTGCATGCCCGATAGAAGCGGTCCATCAGTGACTAGTTCCTGCTGGGTGTGGGACACAACTGCAGCATCGTCGGCAAACAACATGTCTCCGATGAGAACTTCATGTACCTTTGTCTTTACTCTGAGGCGGATGAGGTTGAAGAGCCTGCCATCTGATCTAGTACGCTGGTAGATCCCCTCTGTTGCTGTGCCAAAGGCATGTTTCAGGAGCAGAGCGAAGAAAATCCCAAAGAGTGTGGGAGCGAGGACGCAGCCTTGTTTGACGCCGCTGCGGATGTCGAAGGGCTCCGAGAAGCTGCCATTGAACAGCACTGTCCCCTTCGTGTTGATGTGGAAGGATTCTATCATGCTCTGTAGTTTTGGTGGGCAGCCGATCTTTGGCAGAGCCTTAAATAGGCCATCTCTGCTGATGAGGTCTGTCTGTCTGTCTGTCTGTCTGTCTGTCTGTCTGTCCGTCCGTCCGTCCGTCCGTCCGTCCGTCCGTCCGTCCGTCCGTCCGTCCGTCCGTCCGTCCGTCCGTCCGTCCATCCATCCGTCCATCCGTCCATCCATCCGTCCATCCGTCCATCCATCCGTCCATCCATCCATCCATCCATCCATCTATCTACCTTCTATCCATCCATCCATCCATCCATCCATCCATCCATCCATCCATCCATCCATCCATCCATCCATCCATCCATCCATCTATCTATCTATCTATCTATCTATCTATCTATCATCCATCCATCCATCCATGCATCCATCGCCCAGCGATCCCCGTACACTAATTCTATCCTGCACATTAGGGACAATTTACAGAAGCCAATCAACCTACTAACCGGCTCGTCTTGGGAGTGTGGGAGGAAACGAGATCCTGGAGGAAATCCACGCGGTCACGGATAAAACGTACAAACTCTGCAAAGACAGCACCCGTGGTCAGGATCTGGCGCTGTGCGGCAGCAACTCTACCGCTGAGCCACCCAGTCCTATGTGGTCCTTGTACCTACAACTAAGGCCACTTTGTCTGGGCAGGAGTCACAATTCTAAGCAATGATTTGAGAAATGTCCGAATACTCTTTTCCTGCCTTCTTCAGTAAAACACTTTGCGTCTTCTCCCCTGCTTTCTTCTTAAACACAGGCAGCCAGTTGCCCAATATCGACAAGAAGTTCTCAAGGTTGGAACCAATGAAGACGTTCACTCCATCACCAGTCACGGTGGCGCAGCGGTAGAGTTGCTGCCTTACAGCGAATGCAGCGTCGGGGACCCGGGTTCGATACCGACCACGGGTGCTGTCTGCACGGAGTCTGCACGTTCTCCCCGTGAGTTTTCTCCGAGATCTTCAGTTTCCTCCCACATTCCAAAGACGTACAAGTTTGTAGGTTAATTGGTCTGGTAAATGTAAAAATTGTCCCTAGTGGGTGTAGGATAGTGTTGATGTGCGGGGATCGCTGGTCGGCCCGGTGGGCCAAAGGGCCTGTTCCCGTACTGTATCTTTAAACTAAACTAAACCAACCTCGGACCAACAGGTCCAACCCACGGCAATTTGGAATAGAGAGACTGGATCTTTTATCCTATATTACAGGTGACTCTTGGAACCATAGAGCCAGAGAGCCATGGAGAGTGGGAACAGGCCCTTCGGCCCAACTTGCCTGTGCCAACCATCATATCCCATCTTCAATAATCCCACGCCTCCATTTGGTCCACATCCCTCTAAACATGTCCTATTCGTCTGCCTGTCTAATTGCTTCTTAAACATTGGCAGTCCCTGCCTCAACAACCTCCTCCGGCAGCTCGTTGCATACACCCACCACACTTTGTGTGAAAAAGTTACCCCTCAGGTTGCCATTAAATCTCCCCCCCCCCCCCCCCCCCCCCACCAACCTCACCTTAAACCCATGTCCACTGGTTCTCGAATTCCATTGACAGTTATCGGCAGAGAAATAAATATCAGGGATGAGATGTGGGGAGTGTGTGGGAGGTGGAAATAATGGAACAGCAAGCAGCATCGTGCTGGCTGCAACAGGATGAGTGTGAAAGGAAGTAATGAAAGCAGCAGCTTTGATAAATCCCTTGCTGCTCCTCTGAATCATCTGGTAGATTTTTAGACTGAATAAATTACCCTTCTGCAGCTACTTTGCATATAGCACATCCCAGTTGAAGAGCAATAAATGACCAAAAATCTGTGGTGTAAATGAAGGGAGGAATATTCATCCTTTCCCTTTCAAAACAACGCTATTTTTAAACCCATCTCCAAGCTGCATATGGAGCTTTGTCTCAGATACAATCAGAAGAATAATGGCCCTGATAACATAACTCAGATAATGCTGGTCGCAAATATCAGTGTGAATTACATAACTGAGCCCCCAGAGTCAAGAGACAATAACAATAGACAATAGGTGCAGGAGTCGGCAATTCGACCTTTCGAGCCAGGACCGCCATTTCTTGTGATCATGGCTGATCCACAATCAGTACCCCGTTCCTGCCTTCTCCCCATATCCCTTCACTCCGCTATCTTTAAGAGCTCTATCTAACTCTCTCTTGAAAGCATCCATAGAATTTGGTTCCACTAACTTCTGAGGCAGAAAATTCCACAGATTCACAACCGTCTGGGTGAAAAAGTTTTTCCTCATCTCCGTTCAAAATGGCCTACGCCTTTTTCTTAAGCGGTGGCCCTAGGTTCTGGACTCGGGAACATGTTTCCTGCCTCTAGCATGTCCAATCCCTTAATAATCTTATACGTTTCAATAAGATCCTCTCTCATCCTAAATTCCAGAGTGTATACAAGCCCAGTCGCTCCATTCTCTCAACATATGACAGTCCCGCCACCCTGGGAATTAACCTCGTGAACCTACGCTGCACTCCCTCAATAGCAAGAATGTCCTTCCTCAAATTTGGAGACCAAAACTGCACACAATACTCCAGGTATGGCACAACATGAGGTGGGACTAATGCAGATAGGTCATGTTGAACGGCATGGGCTTGATGGGCCGAAGGGTCCCCATCCATGCTGTATGGCTCTATGACCTTATTAAACTGCCAGCAAAACACCAAATGCTGGAGTAAGGGGTGGCACGGTGGCGCGGTGGCAGAGTTGCTGCCTCACAGCGCCAGAGACCCGAGTTCGATCCTGACCACGGGTGCATGTCTGTGCGGAGTTTATACGTTCTCCCTGTGACCGCATGGGTTTTCCCCGGATGCTCCGGTTTCCTCCCACACTCCAAAGACGTACAGGATTGTAGGTTAATTGGCTTCTGTAAATTGTAAATTGGCCCCAGTGTGTGTAGGTGTATGGGGATCGCTGGTCGGTACGGTGAAGAGCTTGTTCCAGCTCTATTTTTAAACCAAACTAAATCAAATCCATTAAACAAGATGATGTTTTTAAAATGCTCGCTGTTTGTTTTCCGGAGATTGCAGTATAGAATATGCTCAATAGATTTCACATAATTACAACCTTCAACAGAAAGACAATATTTATGTGTCTATTACTTTCCAAAAACAATTATTCGCAACACATCTGCATTCATGACTCTGACATTTCACAAGTTCTTCTCCCACAGGGGCTGGTTGATTCTGGGGACACAACAAACTATTTTTTTTATCAATTATCCTCTTTTTCAGAGAAAAGTGACCTTTGCGTCCCAAATGCAGATCAACACTTCCATAGTTAAACAGAAAAAAATAAATCATGTTCAGCCAACAGGATAAATATGTAATGTGTAGTTTGGCAGCTGTTGTAAAGGTTTTAGGAGACAGCTATATAAATGAAACAATGACAAAATCCAGCATTGCAAATGTCTCTGCATGGGACACACAACACATCATTGAATTCTCCATTTTCAATTAACATATCCCCAACCCGCTCTTTCCTCTTCCCCCCCCTCCCCCCCCAACCACAATGTGCACACATTTCTCCCACCATCTCCTCCCACCCCAGTCACCCTGTTCCTTTCCCCTCCTCCGCACGCTCGTATCCCGTCCCGGAGTCCCACATTACCCTTCATCCCCCTCTTTTTCCATCCCCTTCCACCCACATCCCTCCCTCCGGCTTCACGTCTCACTCCTCCTCCTCTCTCTCCTCACCTGACACCCTTTCATTTCCTTTTCACCTCCAGCCTTTGTCATTTACTCCACCCATCTGCCAATCAAACCCCCTCCTTCGCCTATATCCACCTATCACTTGCCAAGTTTTGTCCCCCCCCATCTCTCTTTCCAACTTACTCCCCCCTACTCCATCATCAACTACAACTACAACTACAACTGATCCAAAACATCAACGATCCATGTCCTCCAGAGATGCCGCTGTGTTACTCCAGCATTTGTGTCACTTTATTTGTAAACCAGCACCTGCAGTTCTTTGTTTCTACTTTCTTTCATTGCAAACTAACCAGCTCTTTGAGAGTGCCACCTGGGGCTAGCTTGGATGGGGCATCTTGGTCAGCATGGACGAACTGGGCTGAAGGGCCTGTTTCCATGCTGTATGACTCTATGACTCTAACTTACTGGGACACAGCTTCGTGACTGGACTGTGCTGGCTCGAAGGGCCGAAGGCCTCCTCCTGCACTTATTTTCTATTTTCTATGTTTTCTATGTCAAAGCCGCCACAACCAGACATAAAAACAGCTTTTTTTTCCACGAGTAGTAGCTCTCTCTACTCAATAACCAAAAGTCTGTAGCCTCCTTTTGCTCTGGTATTTTATTTCATTCACATGTTTAAACTATAATGTTTTATTCTTAATGTTTTAATGTTTTATGTTTTATTCTTAATTGTTTACTGTATGTCATGTTGTTACTAGCGAGCGGAGCACCAAGGCAAATTCCTTGTATGTGTACATACTTGGCCAATAAACTTATTCATTCATTCATTCATTCATTCATTCATTCATTCACATTTGACTGTGTATCTCTGTAAAATGTTATATCAGTAGCTTTCTCCTGGCAAGGAGATTAGTGGGAGATGCGAGCTGATGCCTTGCAGACTGATGTATTTTTACCCAAGATGTTTTTGTAAATTCAGCGGATAGACACAAAAAGCTGGAGTAACTCAGGCAGCATCTCTGGGGAGAAGGAATGGGTGACGTCTTGGGTCGAGACCCTGCTTCAGTACCTCTCTGCACATCTGGTGCCCTCGCCGAAACCCACAGCAGTCTCACAGATGTAATTAGCTAAACTAGTACCTGCTTTGCCCTGTATATGTAATGCCTAAATACACGAAGATCATAAATCACAGAACTAATAATGTCCAGTAGTAACATAATTAAATACTTCCAGTCCAGAGGGTTTCTTGAAGAATTTTTCCCTTTACTTTCTTTGAAAGTCTGCGTTATAGAGGCATGCAGCATGGAAACCAGCCTTCGGCCAAACTTGTCCATCCCGAACAAGATACCCTATCTACACTAGTTCTACCTGCACATTTGGCCCATAACTCTCGAAGCCTTTCCTATCCATGTACCTGTCTAAATGTCATTGAAGTGCTGTTATAGTACCTGTCTCAACTACCTCCTCAGGCAGCTCGGTCCATACACCCACCACCCTCTGCGTGAAAAGTTCCTATTAAATCTTAAAATAAAGTGCTGGAGTAGCTAAAGGGACTGTCCCAGTTATGCGACTTTTCAGCAACTGTCTTCCACCTTTGAGCTCGAGGGCACTCGCCTGAAAAACCGCGAGCTGGATCGACCGTCAGCGATGAAACCACGAGCTGGATCGACCGTCAGCACACACACACACACAAACACATCGCAAAGGCGGGGGCCAGGGAAAGCGGGGGAGCGCTGTCTGAAATTCACACGGTGCAAAGCCAAGGTGATACCCGCGATGAACAGGATGGTTGAAGACAGCTGGCACAGTGTACGGTAAGTCCTTTAAAAGAGCGGGGAGGGGGGGGGGGGAGGGGAGAAGGAGGGAGAAGGGGAGGGAGAAGGGGAGAGAGCAGGGGAGAAGGAGTTAAGACACTTTTAAGAAGCCAGACAACTTTTAATATATTTTGGCGGGCATTTAACATTGGTCTGTTTTCCTTGGTTCTGAAAACTCGTGCTTACGTTTTTTTCCCCCCAATGAGCCGATTAAAATGCCCGGTCATCAAACGAGATTACCTACGGCTACCTCGACTACCTATAACTACATGGCGACCCCACTACCACTGCACTACTAGTTCAAAAGAACCAATCCGACCAATTTTTACTCGCGGAAAGTTTTTCAGCATATTGAACATTTTTCCTCAACCAAACTGAGGCCGCGAGTATGCGGGAACCATGCTGTGAGTTTGTGGTGAGCGCAATCTCTTCTAAACTCGCAAATGAGGTCGCCATAGTGGGACAGGCCCTTCAGTGGGTCAGGCAGCATCCCCGGTGAACATGGATAGGTGATGTTTTGGGTCGGGACCCCTCATCAGACTCGTTCTTATTAAATCTTTCCTCTCTCACCTTAAATCGATGTTTCCCATACCCTGGGTAAAAGATTGTGCATTCACCTCTCATGATCTTAGACACCTCTATAAGATCATTCCTCAGCCTCCTGAGGTCCAATGAATAAAACTCAAACTATTATTCCAAAGAATAATACTAAAATGCATTTTGATTCTTTTAAAGTTATGATCAATATCAACACAAGGAATGTTATGTCCTTCTGAGCATTCTTCTACTAAAAGGCAGTAATGCTTGGAAGATTTAACATAGAAACATAGAAAATAGGTGCAGGAGGAGGCCATTCAGCCCTTCAAGCCAGCACCGCCATTCATTGTGATCATGGCTGATCATCCCCAATCAATAACCCGTGCCTGCCTATCATACAAGCAAATGTTCTGCAGAATTTATAGATTTGTTACAAAAATTTGAACTTGTACACCCAGAATGGGTCCTAAAGAGGTTTGTATAATTTAATTTACTTTATATCCTTGGTAACAGTCTAGGCCATTTGCCCCATTCAATCATGGCTGATCTATCTTTCCCTCTCAACCCCATTCTCCTGCCTTTACCCCATAATCCCTGACACTCGTATTAATCCAGAATCTATCAAGCTCTGCCTTAAAAATATCCATTGGCTTGGCATCCACTGCTGTCTGTAGCAATGAATTCAACAGATTCGCCACCCTCTGACTAAAGAAATTCCTCCTCATCTCCTTTCTAAAAGAACGTCCTCTTATTCTGAGGCTGTGCCCGCTGGTCCTAGACTCTCCCATTAGTGGAAACATCCTCTCCACATCCACTCTACGGTAAAACATTTAATTGCACATTGCTAAACATATATCAGAAACCGACTCACAATAATTCCAGAATTACTTGCACAGAAATATGAATTGTAATTAATATATTTGGTTGAGGTTGTACTTTGACATCCGGACATGTTTGCAGAAGTGGGGCTGTATGGAGTGGGAGGAAGCTATTCCTGGGGCCTAAAGAGCCGGAACATTCAGTGGGACAGAGAATTTCCTCTGTAACACCGGAGGTTGCTGGGAGAACTGAAAGAAGCGGGCGATAGAGTTGCTGTCTCACAGCGCCAGAGACCCGGGTTCGATCCTGACCACGGGAACTGTCAGTACTCCCACACTCCCAAGATGCACAGGTGTGTAGATTAATTGGGTTGGTTGGTTGTAAAAGTTTAAAATGATTGTCCCCAGTGTGTGTAGGATAGTGTTAATGTGCGGGGACCACTGCCTCGGTGCAGACTCGGTGGGCTGAAGGGCTTGTTTCCGCGCTGTCAAGAGTCAAGAATATTTTATTGTCATATGTCCCAGATAGAATAATGAAATTCTTACATGTTGCAGCACAACAGAATATGTAATCATAATAAATTATATAACAAAAACTCAGAAAAAGAAGAACTGCAATAACAGTGCAATAATAATAATAATAATAGTCTATTCAGAGCTCTAGTTCAGAGCTTATTTGAGGTTGTCGTGTTTTATAGACTGATGGCTGCAGGGAAGAAGCTGTTCCTGAACCTGGTCGTTACAGTTCTCAGGCTCCTGTACCTTCTTCCCGATGGCAGTGGTGAGATGAGTGTGTGGCCTGGATGGTGTGGGTCTTTGATGATGCTGTCTGCCTTTTTGAGGCAGCGACTACGATAGATCCCTTCGATGGTGGGGAGGTCAGAGCCGGTGATGGCCTGGGCAGTGTTTACAACTTTTTGCAGTCTTTTCTGTTCCTGGACGTTCATACATCTCTAAACTAAACTAAACCAAATCCGTTCAACAAGATGATGTTTTTAAAATGCTCGCTGTTTCTTTTCTGGAGGTTGCAGGATAAAATATGCTCGATAGATTTTACATATTGATACAAATAATTTGGTGGCCAAAGGAGTGTTTCCACGCTGTATCTCTCAAGGACCTGTCCCACGAGCATGCGACTGCATGCGGCAAGCGCGACCTAACGTGGTCGCTTGAGCCATACGGCCTCGCGGGGCCGGTCCCACTTTGATCGCCGGAGCCGTATGGAGTTGTGCGGAGCTGGTCCCGACATCGCGTGGGGCTCAGGAAACCTGACACTGTTCAAAAATTCCGCGCGGCAACGGCCTGCCAGCCCGCAGCCGCATTGAGGCCGTTCGCAGCGCCTCGACGGGCATATGCAGCGTCTTGACGCCGTACTTCACGTCAACTCGTACGGGATCACTCGATCTCCGCGCGGCCCCCGCTTCCGGTTTGGTCGCGCTTGCCGCATACAGGTCGCATGCTCGTGGGACAGGCCCTTAAGGCAGCTGGGGTAACCCAGTGGGTCAGGCAGCATCTCTGGAGAGAAGGAATGGGTGAAGTTTCGGGTCGAGACCCTTCTTCAGACATCCTAGGTTCATTGTTTACTGTTCCCAGGTTCATTGGTGGCTCAATATCAGAGTCCATACTGCCCATTTTCTTCCCCTCTTGATGTTAAGGTAGCTCAATATTGATTCATAGAGCTGTACAGCGCAGAAACAGGCCCTTCGGCCCACCTTGTCACTGCCAAACAAGTTGACATACTGGGTTTGTTCCATTTGCCTGCATTTGGCCCATATACCTCCAAACATTTCCTGTCCATACATCTATCCAAATGTCTTTTTAAAGTCTTAATTGTATCTGCTTCTATAGCTTCCACTGGTAGCTCGTTCCAGATACGGACGACCGTCTGAGTGTAAAAGTTGCCCCAAATTCCTCCCTCTTAAATCTCTCCGCTCTCACCTTAAGCCTGTGTCCTCTAGTTTTAGAATCCTCTACCCTGGGGAAAAAGGGAATGTGAGTGTTCACTTTATCCATGCCCCTCATGATCTTGTACACCTCAATAAGGTCACCCCTCAGCCTCCTACACAAAGGACAAATTCCCAGCCTGTCCCACCTCTGCCTGTAACTCAAGCCCACAACCACTAACATCACCTGGGGAGGCAGACCCGTGCAACTCCGGCCCAGTGCCGTCGCCAGGACAACGGGCCTTTACGTCCATGTTTTTAACAACGTTGGACTTGAATCATACAAAATGGCGTTGGAAACATGGCGACTCAAGTCTCAATGTAATCGGCAATTCCTACACTTTTTTCCTGAACTGCAAGTTTTTTCCTGAGTTGCAGGTCCACCGCCGACGTTCCGGCAACTGGTGGTCCTGCACCACCTTTAATCTGGATAAAATTCCGAGAACGCACGTGAAATCCCCCCTCCCCGGAAGCCCCCCTGGGAATATGGCGCCTATGCCGGGTGCGGCGGGCGATCTCAACCTCATGGGGACTTCCACGGTTGAATTTGCCCTCTGCGGCCGGGGCTCTGGAACTCCATCCCGGCTGGAGCCAGAATATCCTTTCCCATAGCTGACTTCCGCGGCCGACTTTACTGGGCGGTATCTCTGCCCCCCCCGGCGGCCTATGCGAACCGTTTTGGTGCCGTTGGACTCTTCAAAGCCGTGACCTCTGTTGCTCCGGCAAAACGGATAATCCAGAAAGGCTTTGATAACAAGGGTGCCGGAGAATCGGTGGTGGACTTGTATGCATAAAAAAAAGGAGTTTGACTGTACCTATGTATATGTGAGAATAAAATCTGAAGGAGGGGCTCGACCCGAAACATCTCCCATTCCTTCTCTCCAGAGATGCTGCCTGTCTCGTTGAATTACTCCAGCATTTTGTGTCTAACTTTGAGATGAAGGACCACTGAACCTCTGACGTCCTTGGTGGTGGAGCAACAGACTGTATTGACAAGTTTCATTGTACACATGTCAACATGTCAGTGAGGTCTTGTCAGGTCTCCCTTGGCATTAAGTTCATAAACTACATGTGAGGATAATTGACTTGCAAAAATAAAACGACTCTAACCGATCAGCCCTGGGAGTTAGTTCCCTGTGGCAATCGGAAACACTTTGCTAACGTTTAGTGTTTAGAATTGAGAGCTACAGCGTGGGAGCAGGCCCTTCGGCCCACCAAGTCCATGCCGGCCAGCGATCACTCCGCACACCAGCACTATCCTACACAACAGGGACACTTTACAGAAGCCAATTGACCTAGGCCCCACAGCACCAGGCAATGTTCAGTTCACTTTGGAGACTCAAGAAACCGCAGGTGCTGGTTTACAATAAAAAAAAACCAGAAAGTGCTGGAGTAAATCAACGGGTCAGGCAGCATCTGTGGAGAAAAGGTGACGTTTTGGGTTGGGACCCACCTTCAAAGGTTCATTTTATCTGTTGCACTACAGTGTAAAAATGCCTGCAATATGTTCATTAAAAAAGGAAACAAACGTGCAAAAGCTACACAAATGACTGATTACAAATGCAGCAGGAAGAAATGAACAGCAAAGTCAGAACATGCTTTTATTCAAAATTCATTGTCAGGTCACAGCTAAAATTCATGCAAAATTATTCTGCAGATATAAAGCAAATAGGTGCTAGGAGCAGAATTTGGCCATTCAGCCCATCGAGTCTACTCTGCCGGCACACAAAAATGCTGGAGAAACTCAGTGGGTGCAGCAGCATCTATGGAGCGAAGGAAATAGGCAACGTTTCGGGCCGAAACCCTTCTGCCATTCTACATTCTACGGAGTCTACTCTGCCATTTAATCATGGCTGATCTAGTTCTCCCTCCAACCCCCATTCTCCTACCTTCTCCCTGTAACCTTTGCCACTACTAATCAAGAACCTGCCAATCACTGCTTTAAAAATATCCATTGACTTGGCCTCCACAGCCGTCTGTGGCAATGAATTCCACAGATTCACTACATCACGACTAAAGACATTCCCACTTCATCTCCTTCCGAAAGGTACGTCCTTTAATTCTGGGGCTGTGCCCTCCGGTACTAGACTCTCCCACGAGTGGAAACATCCTCTCCACATCCACTCTATCCGGTCCTTTCACCATTCGGTAAATAGTTCCTTTGGCGCTGGCATTCCTTCCACTGGTGCCGAGAACATGTTTGGTGCTTCGAGGCAAGATGGGGATACATTCTCACACTCTCAGCCAAAGGAGTTTGCGTCTACGGTCGTTTAATTTACGGGCCTGTGGGAATGAGACAAAGGCGTAGATCTGGATCCCGTTGGCATCACTATTGCACGCAGTGGGAACCCTGTAGATGACAGATGCACAGCTAAAGCAGTTTTGGCTTCGTAAAGATGGTTGTGCTGGAAACCTGGTTTGCCTTGCTCTGATCGCCACGTGTAACACGGTGGCGCAGCGGTAGAGTTTCTGCCTTACAGCGTCAGAGACCCAGGTTCGATCCTGACTGCGGGTGCTGCCTGTACGGAACTTGTACGTTCTCCCTGTGACCGTGTGTGTTTTCTCCGGGTGCTCCGGTTTCCTCCCACACTCCAAAGACGTACAGGTATGTAGGTTAATTGGCTTCGGTGAAATTGTAAATTGTCCCTAGTGTGTGTCGGATAGTGCTAGTGTACAAGGATCGCTGGTCGGCACGGACTCGGTGGGCCGAAGGGCCTGTTGCCGCGCTGTATCTGTAAACTAAACTAAGGATACTGTAAAATATCTTGCATTTCTTAAAAGAATGAAAAATTAAATATTACACTCCCCGGTTCCCTTGCGGCGTTATAAGCAGCAACCTTTTTCCATGGGCAAACTGTCAGTGGTTGATAGTGCTGGCAGCGTTAATCACAATAACACGGTCAGTTCCCAGTTTCATTAAAGATGTTATACACTGTTGCCTTTGTTTAACAAAAGGTCTTCAAACAGAAGCAACAAATAACACTGCTTGCCAGTTGAGCATTTCGGAGGAGTGTAATTTATTTGACAACAAGAAGCAAAATGACCTGAGGACAAATCAGTGGCTCGTGGACTGAATAAATAAGATGCACCTCTGGTGTAGTGAAACCCACTAAGGGAAATGAGCAGCACTGCACTAAACGTTATTCTCTTTATCCTGTATCTGTACACTGTGGACGGCTTGATTGTAATTGCATGTAGTCTCTCCGCTGACTGGATAGCACGCAGCAAAAACCTTTCCATTGTACACCGGCACATGTGACAGTAATAAACTAAACTGAACTAACATCTATTGCTATCAGTGCAAGCTCTGCAGTGACACAGCTGACAACCTAGTAAACAGCAGCACAAACACAGGCCCTTCAGCCCACAATGTCTGTGCCAAACAGACCTGTTAGTGTGCAGGAAGGAACTGCAGATGTTGGTTCAAACCCAACTACTCTCACCAAACTCCACAGATGAGCCACAGAAAGCATTTTATCACTATGCATCACAGCTCCAGCACAGACCATCACACAAACCAACCTCCCTTCCGTTGACTCCATTTACACCTCACGCTGCCTCGGCAAGGCCAGCAGCATCATCAAGGACGAGTCGCACCCTGGCCACTCCCTCTTCTCCCCTCTCCCATCGGGCAAAAGGTACAGAAGTGTGAAAACGCACACCTCCAGATTCAGGGACAGTTTCTTCCCATCTGTTATCAGGCAACTGAATCATCCTACCACAAGCAGTTCTGAACTACTATCTACCTCATTGGTGACCCTCAGACTATCTTTGATTGGACTTTACTGGGTTTAACTTGCACTAAACATATTCCCTTAGCATGTATCTGTGCACAGTAAATGGCTCGACTGTAACCAGGTATTGTCTTTCAGCTGTGTAGGAAGGACACCCTTCTTCCACTACACTTCTCCTAGATGTCCAACAGTGGCTACAAACCAGAGTCAAGCATAGAGCTGATGCTTAGAGTTTAGTGGTCTGATAAACAACTCCTGGAGTTTTCAACAATACTTTATTCGAAAGTTAAGTTACAGCATACAGGTTTAACAGACACGTCTGGCCACAACGGTGGTCAGCACTGAACTAACATGCGCAAGGGAAAAAACGCGCGAAAAACAACAGCCCCTCCCGAGTCACGTGACCGCGGCTTCCGAACGCCGGGTTCGATATCTGCGTGCGCTAGCAGGCGCCGCTACAAGAGTTTAGCTTAGAGATACAGCATGTGAACAAGACCTTTGGCTCCCGGAGTCCACACTGTCCACCAGTTCAATCCTGACCACGGGTGCTGTCTATGCAGATATTCTACATTCTATCTGTGACCGCGTGGGTTTCCTCCGGGTGCTCGGGTTTCCTCCCACATCCCAAAGACGTGCGGGTTTGTAGGTTAATTGGCCCTCTGTAAATTGCCCCTTGTGTGTATGGAGTGGATGAGAAAGTGGGATAGCATAGAACTAGTGTGAACGGGTGATTAATGGTCGGCTTGGACTCGGTGGGCTGAAGGGCCTGTTTCCATGCGGTATCTCTCATACTAAATTAAAAAAATTGGATGAACCAGCTGGCATCAATCTCGGTAGCTAATCTCATCAAAGCAAAATTAAACTCGCAACCACATGATGAAGACATTGTGTAGATTTTCATCTTCATGCTCGTTAATAACGATCCCCACCAGCAAGCACCATTACGTGATCATTTAGTTTTCATTTCTATTGTTTGGAGACTGGAAACTGGCCGTTCGGCTCTCCGTCCACACCAACCAGCAATCCCCACAGTACACTAGCTCTATCCTACACACTAGCAACGATTTACAGAAACCAATTAACCAACAAACCTGCACGTCTGTCTTTGGAGTGTCGGAGGGAATCGGAGCACCCGGACAAAACCCACGTAGGCCACAGGGAGAACGCACAAACTCAGTGCAGACAGCACCGGTAGTCAGGATTGAAACCGGGTCTCTGGCGCTGTAAGGCAGTAACTCACCTGCTGCGCCACTCTTCAAGAGAGTTGGAAAGGACAAATGATAAAGAGGATACAGTCAACTTTAAAATTGTTGGGGGGAGGGGGGGGGGGGGCATATGTGCAACTGGATATCTGTCCTCCAGTTCTTGATTCCTCTTGCCTGGGAAAAAAGACTGCACATTCACTGTGATCAATGATGCTTACACTAATCCAGCATTCCAGGTTCAACGATGTGGTCACGGGGAGAACGTGCAAACTCCGCACAGACAGCACCCGTAGCCAGGATCGTACCTGCAGTCAGTTGCTGTAAGGCAGCGACTCTACCGCATAATTTTCAGTAACAACATGTCCCAGTTGCATCCATTTAACATGGAGGGAAGGGGACAGAGTGGGCAGTTTATAGGGTATACCTACTGATAAAGATGATGCTGGAGCATAGCAACTCATCCCCGGGTCCCAGATGAAGATTTTCCATTATCTACAACAGGGTGGGAGATTGCAACCTTCACGTGGTCCACCCTGTTTCGACTAATGCAATCAGCCCGGCGTGCACAAACAAATAGATCAAATGGAACGAGTTGACCTACAACTTTAGGCTGTGCACGCCATACACATGAAGATTATGCACAACAATCAGTCCACTCTAACGATGCTGCCTTGGGAAAGCAGCCAACATAATCCAGGACCACTCACACCCCGGGGCATCCCCTCTTCTCCCCTCTCCCCTGGAGTTTAAAAAGCACCTACCTTCAGATTCAGGAACAGTTTCTCCCCATCTGTTATAAGATTACTAGACTAAGCGAATCCCCTAAGTCACACGGGAGGCCTGGTCCACCAACACAACCCATTCCCCAATGCAATATTCCACCACTCACCCGTTCCCCCAACGCAACCCGTTCCCCCCAACGCAACCCGTTCCACCACTCACGCATAGCCCCTAACTGCGAAGACGCAGCTCATTTTCCCTCATCCCCCAGCATTCCCTCCCCTTCCTCTTCATGTGTGGGAGGGGATGATGGGAGGGGTGGGGAGGAAGGGAGGGGGGGAGGGACGGGGGATGTGTGGCAAATTTAAAAAAAAGCAAACGGGAAGAGGACAAGATGAGAGTTTTAGTAATAGTATAGATAGAAGATAGATATTGATTTAGATATAGATAGAAGATAAATATAGATTTAACAGTCTGGCTTAGTTTAGTTTAGTTTAGTTTAAGTTCATAAGTCTTATGAGCAGAAGTACTCCATTCAGCCATCGAGCTAGTTTATTGCCACATGTATCTGGGTAGAGTGAAAAGCTTTTTTTGGCACATGCTAACTAGTCAGTGGAAAGAATATACATGATTACAATCAAGGCATCCACAGTGTACGGATATGGGATAAAGTCCTCCCATAACCTAGTTTGCAGTCCCGATCTTCCAACCCACTTCACTGCCACCTTGGCACTTTTCCTCTGCAACTCTAATGTTACAACGCTGTAACACTATATTCTGGTCTCTGGGATGTTTTGCTTTGCACTAACTGGGGTACATGTGTACTGTTTTATTGCACTCTGGCATGGGATGATTTGACTGGATAGCAAGCAAAGTTTTCCACTGTATCTCGGTGTGACAAAAATCAATCAATTCCAATAGCATTTCATCTAATTATCAACTGTGCCCAGTCAATCATGGAGTCATCCAGCATGGAAACAGGCCCTTCAGCCCAATTTGCCCACACTGACCAACTTGTCCCAGCTACACTAGTCCCACCTGCCCGTGTTTAGTTCACATCCCTCCAAACCTGTCCTATCCATGTTCCTGTCTAGTTGTTTCTTAAATGTTGGGAGAGTCCCAGCATCAACTACCACCTCTGGCAGCTTGTTCCATACACCCACCACCCTTCGTGTGAAAAAGTTACCCCTCAGATTCCTATTAAATCTTTTCCTCTTCACCTTAAACCTATGTCCTTTTGAGCCTCGATTCACCTACTCTGGGCAAGAGACTCTGTGCATCTACCCGATCTATTCATCTCATGATTTTATACACAATAGTCATTCATAAAAACAGGAAAGTAAGTACGAATGTTTAGCACATTGAGCTTATAGTTCTGGACCTTGTGAAGTAAGCCCAAACTGAATGAATTATCTGAAACAGCAGGCATTAAATCTATTACATATTTACACCCCGGACACCATTAATCACGGGAAGATCTCAACGCCAAATTTCCAGGATAAATTGAACGACTATTCCCAAATGAGAACAAATTCCTTTTGCTAATAAGTGCACTGCCACAGCAAAAGACGTAAAGCAAAAAGTAAAAAGCATAAAAATAATTTCAAACTGTCAATGTCAAAAGATAAAATCGATTGGAACACTAATCCTTACACAGACCCCCCCATTTCCTACAGACACAAGGCATGCTTAAAATTATTTCCCATATTTTGTTACGCTCTCCAAATCCAGCTTGTTTTCATCGTGAAGTAAGGCGTGGATACAAGGACCTGGTGATGCTGGTTACAAAATAACACAGAAAGGGCTGGAGTAACTCAGCTGGGCCAGGCAGCATCTTTGGAGAACACGGATAGGTGACGTGTCAGGTCGGGACCCTTCTTCAGACTCACCAAGGGCCTGAAGAAGAGTCCTGACTTTCGTATTCGTCTTCCAGGTCTGCACAAGTACTTGAGAGTCTTCAAGGTACAACAGAAATCTTTATTACATTACCTCAATGCTGGCAGCAAGTTAACTCAAAAATGGCTGCACACACAGAATCTGACTGGACACTCACTCACACACACACACAGACAGGATAAACTATATACAAGACATCTCCCTTTTGTCTTGTGCAGCGCCACCTGCTGCATGAGAGGAGCAATGGGTCCTTCCACTCCACACAGACCACTAAATATCACACTGACCTTTAGAATTGCAGAGAGATGCAGCATAGAAACAGGCCCTTCGGCCTACCGAGTCCAGGCTGACCAGCAATCACCCATACACTAGTTCAATCCTACATGCTCGAGATAATTTACAGAAATCAATTAACCTTCTTTGGGAGGTGGGCGGAAACCGGAGTACCTGGAGAAAACCCACGTGGTCACAGGGAGAACATACAAACTCTGTACAGACAGCGCCTGAGGTCAGGATCGAACCTGGGTATCTGGCCCTGTAACTCTACTGCTGCGCCACAGTGCCAACTAGAAATGTTGCCTACCCATGTGCTCCAGAGATGCTGCCTGACCCGCTGAGTTACTTAGAATAGAATAGAATAGAATAGAATAGAATAGAATACTTGGGCTCTTCATTAAATAAAAATTGGTTTATAAATAAATGTTACGCTGCGGGGCTCACCTGAAAGCTAAATGGTTTATCTATGAATGTACCAATCAGATTATAAATATAAGCCCAAGACTGAGATGGGTTAGTGCTCGAAATCGATGTGCAATGCATCCAGAAATCAATTGAATCTGGAACACTGGATTATTGTAAACATCATTATGTGGCCATTGGGAAATTGGACTGGGCACTTCAGTTCACCTTCCCCATTAGCAGTGTTAGTGTTCCCTTGTTATTGCATACATGCTGAATCACAGGCCTGTACAAGTCTGAGGGTGCACTCTACATCTGGCCCTGAACAGTCAACACAGATCAGGGGTGGGCAACCTTGTTCTGCATAGGGGCCGGGATGCATGTCTGTGAGCGGATGGCGGGCCACGTCTATCACGTGTACACATGGATCCCGCCCCCATCTCGCCCCGGATGGCAGGCACCAAATCACGTGTTCACAGAAGGTAGGCAAAAATGCTGGAGAAACTCAGCGGGTGAGGCAGCCTCATGCAATCCTTGCATGTCTCACCTGCTGAGTTTCTCCAGCATTTTTTGTCTACCTTCGATTTTTTTCCAGCATCTGCAGTTCTTTCTTAAACGTGCTCACAGAAGGTGCGCGGCCGTGCCGGCGGCTTTGCGCAGGATGCGGTACAGCCAGAGCTCGGCGGGCCGGATGATTTTGAGTTACGGGCCGCATTCGGCCCAGGGGCCGTAGGTTGCCGACCCCTGATGTAGACGGACTAACTGCTGGGCGGGCAATATGTACAGAGAAGGGAAAAAGAGTCGGGTGGCACGGTGGCAGCACAGTGGCGCAGCAGTGGAGTTGCTGCCTTACAGCACCAGAGACCTGGGTTCGATCCTGACTACGGGTGCTGTCTGCATGGAGTTTCCACGTTCTCCCCGTGACCGCATGGGATTTCCCTGGGTGATCTGGTTTGTAGGTTAATTGTCTTTGGTAAAAATAGCAAATAGTTCCTCGTGTGTAGGATACTGCGGGATCGCTGGTCAGCAGGGACTCAGCGGGCCGAAGGGCCTGTTTCCACGTTGTATCTCTCAACTAAACTAATCAAAGATGCTGGAAAATGGAGCAAAACACAAAGTTCTAGAGGAAATCTGTAGGTCAGGCAGCATCTGTGGAGGGAATGGGCAGACAATGTTTCAGGTTGGGACCCTTCTTTAAGAGACTGATTGGAAACAAGTGGGCTTCAAACTGTGGGGAAGGGTGGCATGTGATCAGCTGTGGAAAGGGATTGCGACCTCCTCTGGCAGCTCGTTCCATACACCCACCATCCTCTGTGTGGATAAAGTTGCCCCTCAGATTCCTATTAAATCTTCCCCCTCCCATCTTACAGGGTCAAAATCATACAGCCCTTTGCCCCAACTTGCCCATGCTGACCAAGATGTTTCATCTACACTTGTCCAACCTGCCAATTCTCCTCACGACTTTACACATCTCTATAAGATCACCCCTCACCTCTGTGTTCTCTAAGGAACAAAGTTCTAGCCTGCCCAACCTCTCCCTGCAGCTCAGGCTCTCGAGTCCTGGCAACATCCTCGTGAATCTTCTCTGCACCCTTCCTCTGCTTGGTGTCCGTTTCATTTCTGGAGTGTGAAGGGGTGAATGGAGGTCCACCAGACCGGGAGAACTGCAAGTGAAGTTCATTGCTTTGCCTGGAAGGAGTGTCGACCAGTCTCACTTAGACTGGAAGTCCATGACTTGTGCTTGCGGAATGTATAGTACCAGAGCTTTTAACTGAACAGTCAAAATCAATGATTTCACGATCCAGAGAATAAAGGAACAAGAGTCAGCTGGGTTTGTGAATATATATATATATATATATATATTCATGCAGTATGAATGGAAATATTGCCTTGTCTTTTTTACTGTTGTGCTGCTTCTGCCTGTCACTTGCAAAGGAGATAAACACTTTCATGACTCTTGAAATGAAACACAATAACAGTGTCTCCAAAGCATTTTTGTGGTACATGAAACATATTCCTGCTTTCCACTGAACCCTATCCATTGCATTTATCTGCTCATTAAATCTAAAAAGAGCCTTTGCCAATAGTTTATCATCTTCTTCTCCAACTCATTCCAAAATCTACATAACGTTTTCACTCCGATCTGATCTGTGTTTACTTTCGAAGAAGGGTCTCGACCTGAAACTTTGTTTATCCATGTTCTGCAGAGATGCTGCCTGACCCGCTGTGTTAAAGCCCTGTCCCACTGTACGAGTTCATTCAAAGAATTCTCCCGTGTTTGCCCTGAATCGAACTTGGAGATTTACGGTAATGGCCGCTCGTAGGTACTCGGGGCTCTCGTGGACATTTTTCAACATATTGAAAAATCTTCACGAGTCTTCACGAGCTTACCGTGTTTCCCGAGTACGTTAGCGCTACGAGCCGCTAAGAGACGTCCCGAGCTCCGACGTACCCGCTACGTTCATTCTACGTGCTTACGAGTTTGATTTTTTTTTAAACTCAGGAGAGCTCTTAAATGAACTCGTACAATGGGAAAGGGCCATTACTCTAACATGCTGTGTCCTTTTGAGCGTCTGAAAAAGGTTCCTGGGCCCGAATAGTTACCCATTCTTTTTCTCCGGAGATGCTGCCTGACCCGCTGTGTTACGTCAGCACTTTGCGCTTTACTCAAGACTGCAGTATCAGCAGTTTGTTGTGTCTGGAGGTTTGCTTCAGTTTTACCCTGTTCTGATTATCCCCCATGACAAAACGCAAATTCAGTAAAAAATGCACAGTTAAGGGCCTGTCCCATTTGGGCGTCATTTGCGCATCACGCAGGTGGCGCGCGAGGATTTTGAACATCCCAAAATCCTGGGGCGCCGCGCGCTCACCACGCGTCACTGCTTACGTCACCACGTCTCGCCACGCATATGTGCGCGTAATGCACGCAAAGCGCGTGTTACGCGCGTGTCACGATGCGTGCGTCTTGCGTCGTGATGCGTAAATGATGCGCAAATAACGCCCAAGTGGGACAGGCCCTTTAGTGACCTGCCTTTCGGCAAATTGGGGAAGAGTAACTTGTCCAAAAGTTTCAGCAAGGAACTTGTGGAACAATTTTGGATTTCTCCTAGATTCCTCCAACATTCAGGAAATCCAGAAGGCTTGCCAATCCTAATATGTGCCGTGCCATTTCCGGGTACATCTGTGAACACCTGGCGGCACGGTGGCGCAGCAGTAGAGTTGCTGCCTCGCAGCGCCAGAGACACGGGTTCGATCCTGGCTACAGGCACTGTCTGTACGGAGTTTGCACGTTCTCCCCATGGGATACTGTCTGGTTTCCTCCCACATTTCCACAGTGCAGGTTTATAGGTTAATCAGCTTTGGTAAATTATCACTAGTGTTGAGGATAGAACTAGCGTGCGAGTGATCGATGGTCATCGTGGACTCGATGGGCCAAACTACCTGTATCCAAGCTGTATCTCTACACTAAACTAAACCTGCACTAATATATCAGCACAGGAGCACATCCAGGCTGGGTGCTCAGCCCCTGCTTTACTCCCTGTGCTCATGGCCCTGTAGTTCATAAGTGTCAGGAGTAGAATTCAGCTCATCAAGTCCTTCAATCATGGCTGATCTATCTTTCCCTCTCAACCCCAATTCTCCTGCATTCTCCTCGTAACCGCTGACACCCGTACTAATCAAGAATTTATCGATCTCTGACGTAAAAATATTCATCGACTTGGCCTCCACAGTCAGACACAGCTCCGAGGCCATCTTTCAGTTTGCTGACGACACCACCGATGTTGAACGAATAATGGGTAATAAGTCAGTGTACAGAGTGGGATCAATAATCTGTTGTCAGAACAGTCTTCCTCTCAATGTTCTTACCTATCCATGTTCTCCAGAGATGCTGCCTTACTCGCTGAGTTACTCCAGCACTCTGTGAAACGTCACCCATCCATGTTCTCCACAGATGCTGCCTGATCCGCTGAGTTACTCCAGCACTCTGTGAAACATCACCTATCCATGTTCTCCAGAGATGCTGCCTGACCCGCTGAGTTACTCCAGCATTCTGTGAAACGTCACCTATCCATGTTCTCCAGAGTGAAATTATGCCAATAACGGAACTCAACTTACATACATTGCAACAATCCCCCTTTAAAATAGTCAACGAAAAATTTAAATATCTAGGAATTTATGTGACTAAGAAATATACTTCTTTATTTAAATTAAATTTCCCGCTTTTACTTAATAAACTGCATAAGAATATTCAGTATTGGAAAACACTTCCTATCTCAATGTTTGGTAGAATTAATGCTGTAAAAATGATCTTTCTTCCGCAATTACTGTACCTCTTTCGATCAATCCCGATATATCTTCCAACATTTAAAAAAAAAAGTTGATTCTATTGTCACAAGTTTTATTTGTGATTATAAGAACCATAGAATAAGTAAAAAACATTTATGTAAATCCAAGACGAATGGAGGATTAGCTTTACCAATTTTTTTGTTTTACTTCTGGGCAGTTAATATTAAAAATATGAACTTCTGGCTGGAAGATATGGATCAGCAACCAGACTGGTTAAAGATGGAAAAGGAAGATTGTTTGCCTTTTGAAACTGGCTCGATTCTGTTAGCTCCCACAAAACTGAATAAAAAAACCTATAGTGAAAATCCTATAATATATAGTGGTATACGAACTTGGAAACAATTAAAAAAGACTTTAAAATTGGATAATTTATCACACTCTCTCCCCATTGTAAATAATCCTTCATTTAAACCCTCTGTGTTTGATAAAGGTTTTATACAATGGAAAAATTATGGAATTAAAAAGGTGGGACATCTTTATAGGAAAGATATTTTTCTTTCATTTCTGGAGTTACAACAGAATTATGGACTACACACAAATAACTTTTTTAGATATCTACAATTTAGAGATTATGTTAAATCACATACCCAAGATTATAGAACTAGAGATCCAGAGACCCTTGATGAATGTTTGAATAAACATCCTAATACAGATAAATTAATATCTCACATTTATAATAATCTTTTAGAAAGTGAGGTCCCGTCGACGGATTTATATAGACAAGTATGGGAAAATGAATTAGATCAACCTATAATGAAAGATATTTGGGATGAAAGTCTACAACATATACATCAATGCTCGTTAAATGCCAGACATTCTTTAATACAATTTCAAGTACTACATAGGCTGCATTACTCTAAAACAAAATTAAATAGAATTTTCCCACATATCTCTCCTATCTGTGATAAATGTCAATACTCAGAGGCTAATTTAATTCATACTTTTGTAAATTGTATAAAAATCAAAAATCTCTGGACGGATATTTTTATAATTATTTCTGAAGTTGTTAATATCCAATTTGATCCCGACCCTAAACTAATAATATTAGGAATATCAGAACAATGCCTAAAACTTACAACAAACCAAAGAAATTTCCATGATTATAGTATAATAACTGGGAAAAAATTAATATTACAATTTTGGAAAAATCCACCAAACCCCACAATTAAAATGTGGATTATGGAGATGTTGGAGACCTTACATTTGGAAAGAACTAGACTTGTCTTAATTGACAAAAAAGAATTATTTGCTAGAATATGGTCTCCATTTATTGATTTTTTGAAAGGGTAAATTGGTCTGGCACGGAAGCCTGACTGAAGCTTGAATCCAGGATTAGATGAAGAGTTATGTTTTATAATCTACGGACCTATCTCCAAAGTTGTATTATTGGTAATTTATTCTATTCTTTTTTATCGGTTTTTTCTTCTTTCTTTCTATCTATAAAAAAAAATAAACAAATAGAAGCAGAGTTAATATGTAATTGATAAATGAGGACCTCTATTACTTTGATAGCTGGAATCCCAACTATTAACAACATATAATTGATAAACAAAATGTGTTTTGATTATGATATGTATATGCTCCTAATAAAAATATTATAAAAAAAAAAAAACTGACTAGCATTTTCCCCACTACCGATGTTAGACTAACTGGTCTGTAATTTCCCGTTTTCTCTCTCCCTCCCCTTTTTAAAAAGTGGGGTTACATTAGCTACCCTCCAATCCTCAGTAACTACTTCAGAATCTAAAGAGTTTTGAAAAATTATCACTAATGCATCCACTATTTCTGGGGCTACTTCCTTAAGTACTCTGGGATGCAGCCTATCTGGCCCTGGGGATTTATCGGCCTTTAATCCATTCAATTTACCTAACACCACTTCCCGACTAACCTGGATTTCACTCAGTTCCTCCATCTCATTTGATCCCCGGTCCCCTGCTATTTCCGGCAGATTATTTATGTCTTCCTTAGTGAAGACAGAACCAAAGTAGTTATTCAATTGGTCTGCCATGTCCTTGTTCCCCATGATCAATTCACCTGTCAGGCAGCATCTGTGGAGAACATGGATAGGTGATGATTCACAGAGAGCTGGAGTAACTCAGTGGGTCAGGCAGCATCTCTGGATAACATGGATAATGATGTTTCACAGAGTGCTGGAGTAACTCAGCGGGTCAGGCAGCATCTCTGGAGAACATGGATAGGTGATGTTTCACAGAGTGCTGGAGTAACTCAGCGGTTCAGGCAGCATCTCTGGACAACATGGATAGGTGATGTTTTAGGTTGTAACCTTTCATTCCAACGACCATCAGGTTCTTGAACTACCCCGCTCAATGCGAACCACAACTCTACCTAAGCACACAACTACTATGGACTTTACACTAAGGTTCCACAACATACTTTGGCTTGATTCATCCTGGTCTGGTTTTTCCAGAATAACTAATTTATTGCACATTTATTTGTTGTGTTTAATGGGCCAGTAAAACTGCAGCAAGTAAGAATTGTATTGCTCCAGCCAGCTGCACATGAGAATTAAACACTTGGCATGCTTGGTTCCAACCCTAGTAAGGCTCCGGTCATATGTAGAAAATATGCTTTATTTAATTATAGTGAATCAGAATGTACAAGAAAATGCATGGGTGAATGTCCTTCACAGTTAGAAACAGTCACACACTGAGAAGAGAGTTCATTTTAGATCAAGATACAGAGTGCTGGAGTAACTCAGCGGGTCAGGCAGCATCTCTGGTGAACACACACACACTCACCCTCACACGCACGCTCACACACACACACTCACACGCACATGCACTGGCATTCTCACACACACTCACACACACACACACACACACACACACACACACACACACACACACACACACACACACACACACACACACACACACACACACACTCTCACACACACACACACACACACACACACACACACACACACACACACACACACACACACACACGCACACATACACACACTCTCACACACTCTCACACACACACACACACACACACACACACGCACACATACACACACTCTCACACACTCTCACACACACACACACACACACACACACACTCTACGCCGCCATTCAATCATGGCTAATCTGTATTTCCCTCTCAACCCCAATCTCCTGCCTTCTCCCCATAACCCCTGACACCCGTATTGATCATGAATATTATGGGCTGAAGGGCCTGCTCGTGTGCTGTACAGTTATATTATATTGTATGTATAAAATACTATTATGTCTATATGATGGATAAGTGCTCACCCAGTATCTTATGCTTGTGTTCTATGACTGTTGGCAGATTAATTTCCCTCCTGGGATAAATAAAGTTCTATCGTAGCATATCGTGCTGTACAGCACTGCTCACTGTACTAAAGCAGGCCATGATCAGAGCACTAAATAGTTGAAGCATTTCTCTGATTAAATTCTGTTTTGGTATATAATTCAATTGTCTCTGTCCTCCCATCCATTTTACTAATGTGCACAGTCCACTGAAACTTCTAGCCTTTTTCTTCATCCTAAACTCCTAAAATCTGTCGGACAAAACTAATGGATTTCCTTGTTCTCAATTGTTTTTCTTCCTGTGGAGTATTTGACATTGAAGATAGACACAAAATGCTGGAGTCATCCAGCGGGACAGGCAGCATCTCTGGAGAGAAGGAATGGGTGACGTTTCGGGTCGAGACCCTTCTTCAGACTGAAGTGTTTTACATTTGTACAAGTCAACGTTTATCAGCCCAGATTTCGTTCATGTCCTTTTGATGCAACACACACTAATGTACAGAAGCAGTCTCCCTTATTTCCAGGGCCATTCTTGGCTTGGTAATGGGATTTTTGGTCCTACCTACATCCGTACAACAAAAACTAAAGGGCCTGTCCCACTTGGGCATCATTTGCGCATCACGCAGGTGGCACGCAAAGATTTTGTACATCCCAAAATCCTGGGGCGCCGCGCACAACCGCACGTCACCACACACCACGCGCGCGTAATGCACGCCATGCGCGCGTCCTGCATGCGTCGTGACACGTAAATGATGTCGCGTAAATGATGTCGCGTAAATGACGGCCAAGTGGGACAGGCCCTTAATGATCTTGCGTGCAAAATTTCCTGCTCCACTTTCTTTCATACTCTTCCCCCATCTCAATGTAACGGCACTGACAAGTACAAATTGCTTCCTACTCTTAAGCTGGTTTAAGATTCTTATTCCCATCAGTCTAAAGAAGGGTCCCGACCCAAAACGTCGCCTGTTCATTCCCTCCACAGATGCTGCTTGACCCGCTGAGTTCCTCCAGCACTTTGTGATTTGCTCAAGGTTCCAGTGTCTGTCTTCAGACTCTTATTCAATGTTTTCCCGAATGCCCATGTCTTTTATCTTAATTGCCCTTCTATGCCTCTGGTAATAGGTTCCTCAGTAAAATATATTGTAAAACTGACTGCAGCCCCGGTGGGAACTCACTGACTCAATCTTTCCCTTTTAAAGTCGCATTGGTTATTAAATTTTTACTTCATGGGTAATTTTTCATACATTTATTGAAAATTATTTTTTTCACAGTATTGATGATTAATGGGTCACGTTGGAGGAAAAGTCTAGAATAGGCAGAATTCGGAACGGGCAGGGTGGTGCAGCGGTAGAGTTGCTGCCTCACAGCGCCAGAGTCCCGGGTTCGATCCTGACTACGGGTGCTGTCCGTACGGAGTTTGCACGTTCCCCCTGTGATCGCGTCAGTTTTCTCCGGGTGCATCGGTTTCCTCCCGCACTCCAAAGACATAGAGGTTTCTAGGTTAATTGCCTGCAGTAAGTTGTAAAATTGCCCCTAGTGTGTAGGGACGACAGATGGCACAATGGGCTAAGTGTTCGGCTGGCAAACGGAAGGTAGCTGGTTCGAATCCCGCTTGGAGTGCATACTGTCGTTGTGTCCTTGGACAAGACACTTCACCCACCTTTGCCTGTGTGTGTCCTTGGGCAAGACACTTCACCCACCTTTGCCTGTGTGTGTGGATGTAATTATGTGAAGCACTTTGGGGTCAATGCAAGTTGACTAAAAATGTGCTATATAAATAAAGAAATTTAATTTAATTTAGGATAGTGCTGGTGCACGGGATGATCGATGGTCAGCACGGACTCTGTGGGCCGAAGGGCCTGTTTCCGCGCACTATCTCTAAAGTCTAAAAGGTACTATTATTTAGGTTATTAAGAAAATTAGTTTTTCACTTATAAAGAGAACCATGATGCATCCTATTGTTTAACATCTTGCAGACTTGTTGAGAACCGAGATGATATAAAAGTCTAATTTCATCTTCTGGTATCTTCTACCCAGATTCAGAAGATAGACACAAAAAGCTGGAGCATCTCAGCGGGTCAGACAGCATCTCTGGAGAAATGGAATAGGTGACGTTTTTGGGTCGAGACCCTTCTTCAGACTGGTAGACTGGTAGACTACTGTGTTTGCCTGGGGTCAGTTCTAGGAGAAATGCTTTACTTTTAAAGTCCTAATCGCCATTGTCTATTAATCATCTTTTTATATCTGTACCTTTAAGCATCTAGACAATGATAATCAATCTCATAAATCTCTGCTTTCGAGATCTATTGCCTTTCTGTCCTTGCATTGCTATAGACCACCAGATTATTTATACAACATCATTTCATCTTGCATGCATTAACTGTTTGCAAGACATTGCACATTCAATCAAAATCTTAACTATGATAATTGGACCAGGTTCCAGATTGATAGCACATTGGACTGAAGTCACAGTTGCCTACATGGAAAAAGAATGTATTAAGGTAAAACATGAAGAAACTTATAGTTAAGAGTCAGGCCGTTCAGTTTGAGGCCAAGATGTACTTTCTCTACATACAGGTTAGGGGGTCATACAGCACAGAAACAGGCCCTTCGGCCCAATGCGTCCATGCCGCCCAAAACGCTCCATCTACACTAGCCCAATTTGCCCATGTTTGGCCCATATCCCACTACAACTTTCCTATCCATGTACCAGTCCAATGACTTGGATGTTGTCTTTGTACCTGCCCAAAGCATGCAGGTACAGCAGGCAGTGAAGAAAGCGAATGGCATGTTGGCCTTTATAACACGAGGAATCGAATATAGGAGCGAAGAGGTCCTTCTGCAGTTGTACAGAGCCCTAGTGAGACCACACCTGGAGTATTGTGTGCAGTTTTGGTCCCCTAATTTGAGGAAGGATATTCTTGCTATTGAGGGAGTGCAGCGTAGGTTTACTAGGTTAATTCCCGGGATGGCGGGACTGTCATATGCTGAGAGAATGGAGCAGCTGGGGTTGTACACTCTGGAGTTTAGAAGGATGAGAGGGTATCTCATTGAAACATATAAGATTGTTAAGGGCTTGTACATGCTAGAGGCAGGAAACATGTTCCCGATGTTGGGGGAGTCCAGAACCAGGGGCCACAGTTTAAGAATAAGGAGGAAGCCATTTAGAACGGAGACGAGGAAACACTTTTTCTCACAGAGAGTTGTGAGTCAGTGGAATTCTCTGCCTCAGAGGGCGGTGGAGGCAGGTTCTCTGGATGCTTTCAAGAGAGAGCTAGATAGGGCTCTTAAAAATAGTGGAGTCAAGGGATATGGGGAGAAGGCAGGAACGGGGTACTGATTGGGGATGATCAGCCATGATCACATTGAATGGCGGTGCTGGATCAAAGGGCCAAATGGCCTACTCCTGCATCTATTGTCTATTGTCTATTAACTATCTCCTCTGGCAGCTCGTTCCATATACCCACGGAAAAAGTTGCCACTCAGGTCCTATTAAATCTTTCCCCTCTCACCTTAAACCTATGTCGTCTGGTTCTTGATTCCCCTACTCTGGATCTTGAAGTGTATCTATCTATCTATCTATTGAAGTCACCCTATCTATTCCCCCTCATATTAATTACTTCCCCTTCTATACACCTCTGTAAGATCACCCCATATCCTCCCGCTCTCCAAAGAATAAAGTACCAGCCAGCCCATCCTCTCCCTGTAGCTCAGGCCCTCAAGCCCTGACAACATCCTTGTAAATCTTTGCGAATGTGACCATAAACTACAACTCTTGGTGGATCCAAGTGCTGGGACCACTGAGGTTTCCATGAGCGAGATGCATTTTTTGATAGGAAGTGGAACAAAGATGCACTTTTGTAGTCTAGTTTAGTTTGGTTTAGAGATACAGCGGGGAAACAAGCCCTTTGGCCCTCCAAGTCCGTGCCGACCAGCGATCCCGCACACTTACACTACCCTACACACACACTAGGGACAATTTACAATTTTACCAAGCCAATTAACCTACAAACCTTTAGCTCTTTAGAGTGTGGGAAGAAACCGGAGCACCCGGAGAAAACCCACATTGTCACGGGGGGAACGTACAGACTCCGTACCAACAGCATCCGTAGTCAGGATTGAACCCGGATCTCTAGCGCTGCAAGGCAATAACTCTATCAATGCACCACTGTAACTATAACTCCATTCTCCTGCCTTCAACCCGTAACCTTTGATTCACTTACTGATCAAGACCCCATCAATCCCTGCTTTAAAAATACCCAATGACTTGGCTGCTGCTGCCGTCTGTGGCAATGAATTCCACAGATTCACCACCCTCTGACTAAAGAAATCCCTCCTCATCTCCATTCTAAATGTACGTCCTTTTATTCTGAGGCAGTACCTTCTGGTCCTCGACTCTCCCACTAGTGGAAACATTCTCTCCACATCCACTCTATCCCAGCCTTTCACAATTCACTAAGTTTCAATAAGGTTCCCCCTCACCCTTCTAAACTCCAGCGAGTACAGGCCCAGTGCCGTCAAACGCTCACCATATGTTAACCTAATCATCCCCAGGATCATTCTCGTTAACCTCCTCTGGACCCGCTCCGGTGCCAGCACATCCTTCCTCAGGATACAGAGAACTGCAAGGAGCCTTTACAGTTATAGAGTCATAGAGTGATACAGTGTGGAAACAGGCCCTTCAGCCTAATTTGCCTACACTGGCCAATATGTCCCAGCTACACTCGTCCCACCTTACCTGCATTTGGCCCATATCCTTCCAAACCTGACCTATCCATGTACCTGTCTCCCTGTTTCTTAAATGTTGGGATAGTCTCTGTCTCACCTACATCCTCCAACAGTTCGTTCCATACACCCACCACCTTTTGTGTGAAAAAGCTACTCCTCAGATTCCTAGTGAATCTTTTCCCCTTCAACTTAAACCTATGTCCTCTGCTCCTCAAATCACCTACTCTGGGCCGCCTCTAACCATGATACATTCTGTTGTTTTTGTATTTTGCCTGGGAAGGTGATGGGAACAGAGATGAACTAAAGTTTCACCAGACTGTTGCAATGGTCGCAGATTGAGAATGGTAGACTGTGATGTATCCCAGTGGTCTGCATCGGAACATGTGCTTTATCCATCAGTGTACAGGCAGATCAAATCTTGATGCAGAGTACAATATCAACATCTTCAGATGACTCAAACCAGTGTTGAACAGAGAGGCCGATAATAAGAGACTGCATCTGATAGATTGGGACTGATGAAATTTTACAAGGATCTGCAATGTTGTGTTTTTTACTTTGGTCTACTTTGGTGATACAACGCGGAAACAGGTCCACCAAGTCTGCACCGACCAGCGATCTCCGCACACTAACACTACCCTACACACACTAGGGACAATTTACACTTATACCAAGCCAATTAACCTACAAACCTGTACGTCTTTAGAGTGTGGGAGGAAACTGAAGATCCTGGAGAAAACACACGCAGGTCACGGGGAGAAAATACAAACTCCGTTCAGACAGCACCCGTAGTCGGGATCGAACCCAGGACTTCGGCGCTGTAAGCGCTGTTATGGCCCTGTCCCACGGTACGAGTTCATTCCAAGAGCTCTCCCGAGTTAAAAAAAAATCAAACTCGGGGTAAGCACGGAGAATGAACGTAGCGGGTACGTCGGAGCTCGGGGACGTCTCTTAGCGCCTTGTAACGCTAACAGCAGGTACTCGGGAATACTCGCTAATGGCAGGTAAGCTCGGGAAGACTCGGGAAGATTTTTCAACATGTTGAAAAATGTCCACGAGAGCCCCGAGTACCGACGAGTGGCCATTACCGTAAATCTTCGAGTTCGAATCAGGGCAAACTCGGGAGAACTCTTGGAATGAACTCGTACCATGGGACAGGGCCATAAGGCAGCAACTCTACCACTGCGCCACCGTGCCACCCACAATGTTATGGAATACTCTCCATTTGCCTGGATGGCTGAAGCTCGAACAACATGCAATAAGTGTGAGACCATCGGAGACACAAAGGCCCACTCACCTCTGCCTATCCATCTTCTTACATGATCCTTTCCTCCAGAGAACCACTGGGGCGCAGCAGTAGAGTTGCTGCCTCACAGCGCCGGAGACCCGGCTTCGACCCTGACTACGGCTGCTGTCTGTACGGAGTTTGCATGTTCTCCCTGTGACCGCGTGGGTTTCCTCCTGGTGCTCCGGTTTCCATCAACATCACAAATACACGCGGGTTTGTAGGTTAATTGCCCCCTGTAAATAGCCCCTGGTGTGTAGGGAGTGTGGATGAGAAAGTGGGGGATCGCAGAACTAGTGCGAATGGGTGATCGATGGCCGACGTGGACTCGGTGGGCCGAAGGGCACGTTTCCATGCTGTATCTCCAAACTAAACCCGACAGTGACTAATGTTTGCAACATCGACAAACTATGCTGCTGGTGCCAGTCAACTCTTTTCTGACGAACTGCTGGAGGAACTGAGAAAAACGAGCAGCATCTGTGGAGGCAGATTGGAGACTCTTGATGGCTTTTGTTCCGAATTACAGCACCTGCAATCCTTGATGTTTCTTCCCCCCCAAACCACCAGTGGGAAGGTGGGCAAACGGGTACACCACCACCTGCAGGTTCCATTTGGATGCACACCGCCGAGACTTTGAAATATATTCACCGTTCCTGTACCATAACAGGGCCCTGGAGAGACCACACCTGGAGTATTGTGTGTAGTTTTGGTCTCCTAGTTCGAGGAGGGACATTCTTGCTATTGAGTGAGTGCAGCGTAGGTTCACCAGGTTAACTCCCGGGATGGCGGGACTGACGTATGATGAAAGAATGGATCGACTGGGCTTATATTCACTGGAATTTAGAAGAATGAGATCTTATAGAAACATATAAAAATTCTTAAGGGATTGGACAGGCTAGAAGCAGGAAATTTTTCCCGATGTTGGGGGAGTCCAGAACCAAGGGTCCCAATTTAAGAATAAGGGGTAGGCCATTTAGGATTGAGATGAGGAAAAACGTTTTCACCCAGAGAGTTGTGAATCTGTGGTATTCTCTGCCACAGAAGGCAGTGGAGGCCAATTCACTGGATGTTTTCAAGAGAGTTGGATATAGCTCTTAGGGCTAACAGAATTGAGGGATATGAGGAGAAGGCAGGAACGGTTTACTGATTGTGGATAATCAGCCATGATTATATTGAATGGCGGTGCATGCTCGAAGGGCCGAATGGCTTACACCTGCATCTATTTTCCATGTTTTTATTTATTTATTTATTTATTTATGTATTCTATTTATTTTAATTTTATTTTTTTTAAGAAAGATAGAAATAAAAGAAGTAAGAAAAGTGAGAAAGAGTCGTGAAAGTGCAGGAAAGTGTTGGAAAAAGAGAGCCCATTAGAGAGAGAGTTAGAGAAGAAAGTTAAGAAATAGACCCTAGAAAAGAAAGAAAGTAAGAAAACAATCGCTCTATAATAAAAACTCCGCAAAAAGGGATATACCAACCATATTTTTCATCCCCCGTTACCAGATCCTGGCACCATTTATTTTTAAAATTACTGTTGCACCTTATGCTTCTAGTAAGCTCATAAATGCAGACCACGTCTTTTGGAAGTGGTCTGCTTTGCCTGCGAGGAGGAGTCTCATATCTTCCAGGTGTAATGTTTCGAACATGTTTGAAATCCACATTTGTATTGTTGGTATAGGAGCGATTTTCCAGAATTTAAGTATAAGCTTTTTTCCCGTTATTAGCCCGTAATTAAATAAATTATTTTGAAACATGTTTAGTTCAGGGCTACCTTCCGTTATTCCAAAAATAATCCATTCTGCTTTTGATATCAGTTTTATTTTAAATAATTTTGTGAAAATTTGAAATATTTCATTCCAGAATTTTTGGATTTTTATACAAAAAACAAAAGAGTGCGCTATGGTAGCGTCTTGAGACTGACATTTATCACAAATGGGTGAGACGTTAGGGAAAAGTTTATTTATTTTGGTTTTTGAATAGTAATGTTTTGAATTGAATTAGAGTATGTCTTACGTTGATCGAGCATTTATGCACATATAGTAAGTGTTTATCCCTGCTCTCTTTTGAAATTTTTATAGCTAGTTCTTGTTCCCAGTCTCTTCTAATACCATCAGTTGTAGGTATTTCTATATTTAAAATAGTGTTATATAAGTATGATATTAGGTTTGCTTATTCGGCCTTTGTCTTCATTGCTTCGTCCAGTAAGTCTGGAGGCATGTTATGATAGTCTTTTGTGTATTTTTTCAGATAGTCACACATTTGAAGATATTTAAAATATTGATTATTTCTCAAATTATGTTTCAGTTGTAATTGTTGAAATGATAATAATTTTCCAAATTCATACAAGTCTCCGAACGTTTTGATTCCTATTCTTTCCCATTGTGTAAATGATTTATCTATAGTAGAAGGATTAAACGACGGATTATTGATTATTGGCGATAAAAGAGATAGATTTCTTAATTTTAGATTCTGTTTTATTTGTTTCCAAGTTCCAATTGTGCTATGTATAATTGGATTTTTATTGTAATTTTTGTTATTCAGATTCATTGGTGAGAGGAGAGTCGCTCCTATATTGCATGGAGAGCAGTCCTCTCTCTCCATTACAATCCAGTCCACCTGCTGGGCAGAGTTGTCCAGCAGGTGAATCATATTTCTAATATTTACTGCCCAATTATAGTACACAAAGTTAGGGAGTGCTAGACCATCCAGCTCTTTGGGTTTACTCAGGTGTGTTCTTTGTATTCTGTGGGATTTATAGTCCCATATAAAATTTGTAATGTCTGAGTCCAGTTTTTTGAAAAACTTTTTTGGAAGATATATAGGGATTGATTGAAATAGATATAGGATTTGTGGTAGAAAAATCATTTTTATAGCATTTATTCGACCTATTAAAGACATTGGGAGCGCAGTTCCCTTTTGAAAGACATTGGGAGCGTTTTCCAGAATTTGATTAGAGTATTTAGTTTCTTAAGTAAGGGACTATAATTGGCATTAAACATAGCATGATAGTTTCTAGTAATTTCAATTCCCAAATATTTAAATTTTTCTGTGGCTATTTTAAAGGGGAATTTTAAGAGGTGTTGAGTCTTTCGGTTTTATCGACATAATTTCACTTTTGTTCCAATTTATTCTGTATCCTGAGAAAGATCCAAAGTCCTCAATTAGATTTAGTATGTTTGGTATACTAATTTGGGGTTTTGTGATGTACAGTAGTACATCGTCTGCATATAAAGATATTATGTTATTTGAGTATTTTGTATTATAACCGTAAATATCCGGGTGTGTTCTGATTTTTTCGGCTAATGGTTCAATTACCGGAGCAAATAACAGCGGTGATAATGAACATCCTTGTCTATTGCCCCTTGATAATTGGAATTTCGTAGATAGTATATTATTAGTTAATATTCTAGCCGTAGGTTTGTTATATAATAATTTTATCCATGCGATGAAGTTCTCTCCCATTTGAAATTTTTGCAATACTTTAATCATATAATCCCAATCTACTTGATCAAATGATTTTTCTGCGTCCAATGAAATGATTGATAACTCTTGTTCTTGAGGTTTGTGTGAATGCATTATGTTAAGCAAACGTCTCAGTTTATTAAATGAGTGTCTCTTGGGTATAAATCCCGTTTGATCCTCGTTTATTAATTTACTAACATATTTACTTAGTCTTCTAGCTAGTGTTTTCGCTAATATTTTTTGATCCGTATTTAACAATGCAATAGCTCTGTATGAGCCTGGTTCTTCTATGTCTTTATCTTTTTTAAGTATTAATGTAATCGTTGATTCTGCTAATGTTTCAGGTAGGATTTGTTCTTTAAAAGCATATGTATACATTTTCTGTAAACGTGGTGTAACTATGTCATAAAAACTTTTATAAAATTCATTACTGAATCCGTCTGGTCCTGGTGTTTTTCCATTTTTTAGTGTGCTTATTGTGTCTTCTATTTCCTTAGATGTAATTTGTGCTCCCAGTTCCTCTTGTTCCTTCAATTCTAGTTTTGGAAGATTACAATTGTCCAGGAACTCTGAAACTTTATTATTGTCTGTTAGCGTTTTGGATGTGTATAAATTCTGGTAAAATTGAGCAAATCTTTTATTGATATCATTGGGTAGTGTTAATAATTCCCCTCTATCTGATTTAATCTTTAAAATTGCTTGGTCTTTTTCCCGTTTTTTCAGTTGGCGTGCCAGAAGTTTGTGGGGTTTATCCCCGAATTCAAAGTGTTCCTGTTTTGTAATTTGGAATAATCTTATAACTTTTTCCATGTTTTTATGACTAACCGGAAGTTAGTGATGAGGAGTGGTTGGAGAAATTAGAATTGTTTTCTCTGGAACATCAGAGGCTGAAGAGAGACCCGACAGAAGTATATAAAATTATGAGGGATATATATAGGTAAATACTCAAATTTTAATTTCTAGCAGGGTAAAAATGTCAAAGACTAGACTTTAGAGATACAGCACAGAAACAGGCCTTCGGCCTAGCGAGTACACGCTGACCAACGGTCACCATATACACTAGCACCATCTTACACACTCGGGACAATGTACAGTTTTTACCCCGGCCAATTAAACTTCAAACCTGTACGTCTTTGGAGTGTGTGGGAGGAAACCGATGCGCCCGGGAAAACCCACGCAGGTCACGGGGAGAACGTGCAAACTCCCTACAGACAGCACCGTGGTAAAGAAAGAACCCGGGTCCCTGGCAGTGCAAGGCAGCAACTCTGCCGCTGGGCCGAGCTTTGAGACGAGAAGGGCAAAGTTTAAAGCAGTTGTTTGGGATAAGTCGTTGGTTTTCACAGAGGATAGTTATAGCCCTGTCCCACTGTACAAGTTCATTCAAGAGTTCTCCCCGAGTATGCCCTGATTCGAACTCGGAGATTTACGGTAATGGCCGCTCGTCGGTACTCGGGGCTCTCGTGGACATTTTTCAACATGTTGAAAAATCTTCATGAGTCTTCCCAAGCTTACCGCGTTTCCTGAGTACCTGCCGTTAACGTTACGAGCCGCTAAGAGATGTCCCCGAGCTCCGACGTACCTGCTACGTACATTCTATGTACATTCTACGAGTTTGATTTTTTTTTTAACTCGGGAGAGCTCTTGAATGAACTCGTACCGTGGGACAGGGCTATTAGACCTGGAACGTGCTGCCGGGGGTGGCGGAGGCAGATATGATATTGGTGTTTAAGATGCTTTTAGTTAAGCCCATGGATATGCAGGGAACGGAAAGATATGGATTACTTGTAGGCAGAAGAGATTAGTCTAACTTGGCATTGTGTTTGGCAAGGACATTGTGGACTGAAGGGCCTGTTCCTGTGCTATACTGTTCTGCATCCCATGTTTGAATCACTCCACCCGTTCAAGGTGGCTCCTCACTTGAAACCCTTCTGGAGATCAGTCAGGACTGGGGCAATAACTGCTAGTGCTTCCAATCATTCCCAAAACAGAATAAATAAAACTTTTTATTCCCTGCAACTTTCAGTAATGTGGGATTCACAGCAGCTGCCTTTTTTTTACAGTAGATTTAAACTTGATACAAGAAAGTTTAGTGAACGAAAAATTAATTCATGTCACCATGTAGGCTCTTTCTCATTCGTTAACAGAGCTTATTACCATCAATTCTTTTTAATTTTATTTTTACTAAAAATAATTTGAATCAATGATTTACAAAAATGCCATTTACAATTCAAATTAAAACAAACAAACCCACCATGGCAAAACAAGCAAAACAATTATTCTCAAATTATTATTTCTCCATCTTTACTGATCCATTCCACCCCCCGACGGTCCAACAGTCTCAGGGTGCCCGTGGACAGCGCGTAGTCCCACTCTAACACCACTCGGGCGCGGACGTAACCCCGGAAAAGGGGCAGGCAGCCGGCTCGGGCAGAGCCAACTTCCGCCTGGCGCCGTGACTCGCAGATGGCCAGCTTGGCCAGGCCCAGGAGCAACCCAACCAGGGCATCTTCAGCCCTACCCTCTCCCCTACGCACAGGGTATCCGAAGATGAGGATGGTATCCATCAACTCTTGATATCAATAGACAATAGACAATAGGTGCAGGAGTAGGCCATTTGGCCCTTTGAGCCAGCACCACCATTCAATGTGATTATGGCTGATCAACCCCAATCAGTACCCCGTTCCTGCCTTCTCCCCATATCCCCTGACTCTGCTATTTTTAAGAGCCCTATCTAGCTCTCTCTTGAAAGCATCCAGAGAACCCGCCTCCACCACCTTCTGAGGTAGAGAATTCCACAGACTGACCACTCTCTGTGAGGAAAAAGTGTTTCCTCGTCTCAGTTCTAAATGGCTTACTCCTTATTCTTAAACTGTGGCCCCTGGTTCTGGACTCCCCCAACATCGGGAACATGTTTCCTGCCTCTAGCGTGTTCAAACTTAACAATCTTATATGTTTCAATGAGATATCCTCTCATCCTTCTAAACTCCAGAGTGTACAAGCCCAGCAGCTCCATTCTCTCAGCAGATGACAGTCCCGCCATCCCGGGAATTAACCTTGTAAACCTACTCTGCACTCCCTCAATAGCAAAAATGTCCTTCCTCAAATTAGGGGACCAAAACTGCACGCAATACTCCAGGTGTAGTCTCACTAGGGCTCTGTACAACTGCAGAAGGACCTCTTTGCTCCTATATTCGATTCCTCTTGTTGTAAGGACTTTATCGAGGACTTTGTCCCTGCAAATATTATGCTTGGCATAGCAGGGCAATGTGATTCTGCTAATCAAATTTTAATTTGCTTTGTCAACACGAGTTAGGGTACTGACCTATTCACCTCTACCCCATTGCAGACATTGGACTTTGTCTCTGGAACTGATGCGCTACAATGCTGATAACTATATTCTGCACTCTTCATCTTTTCCATTGCTCTACCTATTGTACTTGAGGTCGACTGGATTGCGTCTATGTGTGGTATTATCCGATCTGTGTGGATAGCATGCAAAACAGACCATTCTTTTGTTTGGTTTAGTATTGTCACATACACCGAGGTACAGCGAACAGCCTATTTTGTTGCATGCTATCCAGTCAAAGAAAATACTATACATGATTACAATCAAGCCGTCCACAGTGTACAGATACCGGATGAAGGCTCGAACATTTGTTGCAGGATACAACTTTTCACTGTGCCTGTGTACACAGGACAAGAATAAACCTCAACCTTAAACACAGGGAAGGTGTCCAAATATCCAAAGCATAACCTCTCACAGTAACACAGGGCAGTTCCCCAAACTTTCCCCAAAGAGATGGGGTGGTGTGGGGGGTTGAATGGGGTGGGAGATTGCAACCTTCACGTGGTCTGCCCTGTTTCGACGAATGCAATTAACCTGGCGTGCACAAACAAATAAGATCAAATAGAACAAGGTGTCCTGCAATTTTAGGCTGTGCACGCCATACGCAAGAAGAAGAAGGATGGAGTTGAATGCATCCTTGACAAGGATTGTAACATAGAAACATAGAAAATAGGTGCAGGAGGCCATTCGGCTTTTCGAGCCAGCACCGCCATTCATTGCGATCATGGCTGATCGTCCACAATCAATAACCCGTGCCTGCCTTCTCCCCATATCCCTTGATTCCACTAGCCCCTAGAGCTCTATCTGACTCTCTCTAAAAGAGAGAATAACATAGTTGTATAGTAGTTTATTTAGTATATTTGTTTGTCTTGTATTAGGGTGGCGGGTTCTGTTTTGTTTTATTGTATTGTAAATATTATTTTTGAATCTCACTTGGATTTGTCAAATCCACTTTCTTTTGAGCTTAGAATTCGTAAATTATATTCACGTGTTCATAAATTCATAAGTGATAGGAGCAGATTTAGGCCATTTGGGACGACAAATGGCACAATGGGCTAAGTGTTCGGCTGGCAACCGGAAGGTAGCCGGTTCGAATCCCGCTTGGAGTGCATACTGTCGTGGTGTCCTTGGGCAAGACACTTCACCCACCTTTGCATGTGTGTGAGTGATTGGTGGTGGTCGGAGGGGCCGTAGGCGCAGATTGGCAGCCACGCTTCCGTCAGTCTGCCCCAGGGCAGCTGTGGCTACAGAAGTAGCTTACCACCACCGAGTGTGACTGAGGAGTGAATGAATAATGCGATGTAAAGCGCCTTGAGTATTAGAAAGGCGCTATATAAATCCCATCCATTATTCATTATTATTATTTGGCCCGTTGGGTCTGCTCCGCCATTCAACCATGGCTGATCGATATCTTTCCCTCTCAATGCCATTCTCCTGCCTTCTGCCCATAACCCCTGACACCTGTGCTAATCAGCTGGTCCTTGCTCCCTCATCCATATCTTCTTGAGCCATGAAATTAATCATGGACAGTGTGGAGAAGGGTCCCGACCCGAAGCACTGCCCGTCCTGTTTCTCCAGAGATGTGGCCTGACCCACTGAGTTACTCCAGCACTGTGTGTCTATCTTTCATGAAATTAATACACCACTCAGTGAGAGTCTGAGGAAGGGTCTCGACCCGAAACGTCACCCATTCCTTCTCTCCAGAGATGCTGCCTGTCCCACTGAGTGACGCCAGCATTTTGTGTCTACCTTCACCATTCCTTTACCATTCTGCAGACACATTTTCTTTTTTACATGTCAGTGTTATTTTTTTTGCAACGAGGGATAATTTCTTGCAAGGCACGGTAGACAGCTGGGAGCGTGTGGCAACTGGTGAACTGGGCAACACTGCTCCCAGGGGCAAGGGGAGGTCTACCCCCCCTCACCCATTCACCCATCTACAGCATGGTTCACATCTGCATGTGTTGGCTGGCACCAATGTTGGCGGAGGCAGACGACCGGAGCGATTAGCGGAATGCTGGACAAGGAGCCCGCAGGAAATGGGAATTCATTCCCTCATCACAGATCTCACCCCATCGCAGAAACCCCCTGAATTCCTCCCCACGCTAATCGCAGACAGCGATAGCATTGCCTGAATATCACTTCACAATCGGCATTCAAATCTAAACACCGAACAGTGCAATGTCTGAATTGTCTGCATTAAGATAATCTGAAGCAAGAACCTTGATATAGATTCACCAACATTAAATATTATACAATTTCAACGCTGGGGTGGTATAGGTCAGTAGCAAGGTAGATTACTGAACGCATTGGGAAGATTTACTCCAATTTAAATAGAGGCTGACACATTAAAGGCTTTTCCAAGTCACTCCTCGCCGCAGTGATTACAATGTCACTTGCTTCCACATCCCACACCACAAACAAAATGTCTGCAAATGAAAATGCAGTTCAAAGGCTGGGTTTACCTGCTGTCTTGTGACTGTCGCAGCGTTGCAAAGATCTCCTTGCTTGCTTGCTTGCTTGCTTCCCTCAGTGCGCTGGCCGGGCTTAGAGCCCGACGCCAGCGCTCAGCTAGCGAGCTAGCAAGCGAGGGAGGGAGGGAGGGAGGGAGGGGAGGCGACTGACGGCTCAGGGGCAGGGTCAGTCCATATACATCCTCATCCCCGGCCCCGACAAAGCGCATATCCCCTCCCCCCCGGCTAAAGGTGATTGCCCCGCCGGCCCATGCTTGTGTGGGACAGCCCCACAAACACTGCAGCAAAAGGCCAGGCAAACATACAGTGGGGATGAGGGCCAGATTTATAGAGGATATATTCAGCACCTCCTGTAAATTTTATTAGAGATAGAGGAGAGGCTGCCAGAACCAACTTAAACTAATCTCCTCTGCCCTCCTCTGCACGTTATCCGTGTCCCTCAATATCCATGTGCCTGTCTAAAAGCCTCTTAAACACCACTATTATATCTGCCTCCACCACTACCCCTGGCTGAGAGTTCAAGGCAAGGACACAAACAACTGTGTTAAAAAAAAAAACCCTGCTCTGCACATCTCCTTTAAACTTTAGCCCTCTCACCTTAAAGCTATGGGCAGCACAGTGGCACACCTGGTTTGATCCTGATCATGAGTGTTGCCTGTGTGTGGAGTTTGTGCGTTCTCCCTGTGAGCGTGTGCGTTTTCTCCGGGTGCTCTGGATTCCCCCTACATCCCAGAGTCGTGTGGTTTTGTAGGTTAATTGACTTCTATAAATTGTAAATTGTCCCTAGTGTGAAAGGAGTTGATGAGAAAGTGGGATAACATAGAACTAGTGTGAATGGGCATGGTTGTCATGGACTCGATGGGCCGAAGGGCCTGTTTCCATGCTGCATCTGTAAATTGAGTGAAAATTGGGAGTTTGAACTAAACTAAACTAAACATGTCTTTGGCATATCCACCTTGACCTTGAAAATTCTCTTTGTTGACCTTAATCTATTACAAGTATGTTGCCAGGACTCGAGTGCCTGAGGGGAATGGATAGGGTTGCCGGGACATATTAGCCGGGACATCCCGTATATTGGGTTAAATTGCTTTGTCCCATATGGGACCGCCCTTGTCCCGTATTTGACTGCTAATACTCGGGTCGAGGGGACTGTCGGGTCAGAGTGCCGCGTCCGGCCCCGCCTCACCCGTCCCGACGTAGTGCAGCCCATGGAGTGCAGCAGCAGCAGCAGCGCCTCGCCCGTGGCCCCGTCAGTCGGCAGCCCGGCCAGCTGTCCGACCTTCGGACCTTCGCTTACCGCCGACACCACCACCCCTCTTTCCCATGGCCGATCATCGGTTCGTGAGTTGGATGGGGCGCCGGACTTTGCGCGCCGGCGCCCGGGCCAAAACTCCTCAGCTGGCCCGCCGGCTGGGCTTTGTGTGCAGTCCAGCACCCGGGCCAACTCATCATTCACCCAGCCACGGCCGAGTCAGTCAACGAATTGCCATCGGGAGTTATAATAGACAATAGACAATAAGTGCAGGAGTAGGCCATTTGGCCCTTCAAGCCAGCACCGCCATTTAATGTGATCATCCACAATCAGTGCCCCATTCCTGCCTTCTCCCCATATCCACTGACTCCACTATCTTCAAGAGTCCTATCTCGCTCTCTCTTGAAAGTATCCAGAGAACCGGCCTCCATCGCCCTCTGAGGCAGAGAATTCCACAGACTCACAACTCTCTCTGTGAAAAAGTGTTTCCTCATCTCAGTTCTAAATTCTTTAACCTGTTTTTTTTCTCCCGTCTTTCTTAAAAAGTGGGATAACATTAGCTACCCTCCAATCCACAGGATCCTGAATCGATAGAACATTGGAAAATGATCACCAATGCATCCACAATTTCTAGAGCCACTTCCTTAAGTACCCGGGGATGCAGACCATCAGTCCCTGGGGATTTATCAGCCTTCAGTCCCATCAGTCTATCCAACACCATTTCCTGCCTAATGTGGATTTCCTTCAGTTCCTCTGTCACCCCAATAAGTTTGTCCTTTATTTTGACCCTTTGCCCCTTATTTGGGAGTGAAAAAGTTGGCACCCCTAGGAATGGAGGAGCAGAAGACCCAGGTTTATGGTGAGGGAGGAAAGAGTTAATAGGAATCTGAAGGCCGACTTTTTTACACAAAGGGTGGTGGATGTATGGAACGAGGTGCCAAAGGAGGTAGTTGAGGCAGGTACTATTGCAACGTTTAAGAAACATTTAGACAGGTATATGGATAGTATAGGTTTAGAGAGATATGGGGCAAAGACAAGCAGATGGGACAAGTGTGGATGGGGCGTATTGATCGGTGTGGGCAAATGGCCTGTTTCCATGCTGTATGACTCTTTGATGGTAAATTGCTGCAATATTTGCATCATTGTAGCTTAACATGCGACATCATCTGAATCTGGTTTGTATTCCGCTGATGTAGTTCAAGTTCTAGTTTATTGCCATAGGTATGAGTACAGTGATGTACTGGGACAATGAGAATCGTGCTTGCAGCAGCATTACAGACACATAGAAACAGACAGCACACAACTAACAAATTATACATAAATTACACATGAAGTCCTGAAAGGAAGTAGACAAAACAAGACAACACATGAGCGCAAAAATATAATTAAAGTCATTGGGTCATACAGAGTGGAAACAGGCCCTTCGGCCCAACTTGCCCACACCGATCAACATGCCCAACTATCTCCTCCAGATATCTCTATCTCTACCTCGCTTTGTGTGAAAAAGTTGCCCCTCAGGGGCAACTATCCCTAAACTAAACTATTACATCTTTCCTCCTCACAAACCTTTGTCCTCTGATTCTCGATTCGCCCACTCTGGGTAAAAGACTGTGCATTTATCCAATCTATTCTTCTCATGACCTTGTTTCCATAAGGTTACCCCTCATCCTCCCTCGCTCCAAGGAGTAATATCCAAGGCTGCTCAACCTCTCCCTATAGCGCAGGCCTTCGTGCCCTGGCAGCATCCTTGTAAATCTTTTCTGCACTCTTTCCAGCTTAACAATATTCTTTCAAATTTTTTTAAAAGTCCATGGTAGTGCAAAGGTGGTCCTTGGAGTACATTTGCTGAGGTAGGATTAGGTTGTGCAATAACATGTGGACACAATGAATTGCTGATGTTGGAATCTTGAGCAAAACACAAAGTACTGGAAGAACTCAGCGGGTCAGGCAGCATCTGTGGAGGAAATGGACAGATGGCATTTGTCGTGACTGGGTGGTAGTTGGAAATGGAAGGGTCCAGAGAGGCTAAGCTGACAGGGATAGTCAGGAGAAGGAGGCAGTCTGAAGTTTGGATCTGAAATGTTGTCTGTCCATTCCCTCCACAGAGACCACATGACCCACATGAATGCCTCCAGCACTTTATGCTTTGTTTAAAAGTTGCGTATGTCAATTCAAGAATGGCACGGTGGCGCAGCGGTAGAGTTGCTGCCTCAGAATGCCAGGGACCCGGGTTCGATCCTGACTACGGATGCTGTCTGTAGGGAGTTTGTACGTTCTCCCCGTGACCTGCGTGGGTATTCTCCAGGATCTCCGGTTCCCTCCCACACTACAATCTATCATCAAGGATCATCACCATCTGGCCCATACGCTCATCTCACTGCTACCGTCGAAGCTTGAAGTCCCACACCACCAGGTTCGGGAACAGCTTCCACACTCCAAATACGTGCAGGTCTGTAAGTTAATAGGCTTGGTTAAAATTGTAAATTATCCCCAGTGTGTAGGATAGTGGCAGTGTGCGGGGACTTACTTACTTACATATACTAAACTAAACTAAACTAAACCAAACTAAACTAAACAAAAGGTGGATTTAGGAAGATATTGTTTCCTGAAACAGGGTGGTGTGGGATTTCAAGCTTCTGTACCTCCTGCCCGATGGTAGCAGTGAGATGAGGGTATGGGCCAGATGGTGAAGTTCCTTGATGATAGATGCTGCCTTCTCAAAGCAGCATCTTATGGGGAATTTATTATAGATTTAGGTTAGGTTTATTATTGTCACGTGTACCGATGTACAGCGAAAAACTTTGTTTTGCATGCTATCCAAACCGTTCAGATAATATTATATAGACACAATCAAATCAAAGTAAAGTACAATAGATAGGAGTTAGGTTATGTAAGGGGGAGGTACAAGCGAGACCTGGGTGTCCTTGTACACCGGTCGCTGAAAGTTGGCGTGCAGGTACAGCAGGCAGTGAAGAAAGCTAATGGAATGTTGGCCTTCATAACAAGAGGATTTCAGTATAGGAGTAGAGAGGTTGTTCTGCAGTTGTATAGGGCTCGGGTAAGACCACATCTGGAGTATTGCGTACAGTTTTGGTCTCCTAATTTGAGGAAGGACATCCTTATGATTGAGGCGGTGCAGCTTAGGTTCACAAGATTGATCCCCGTGATGGCGGGACTGTCATTTGAGGAAAGATTGAAAAGACTTGGCTTGTATTCACTGGAGTTTAGAAGGATGAGGGGACCCCTTATAGAAACATAAAATTATAAAAGGACTGGACAAGCTAGATGCAGGAAAAATGTTCCCAATGTTGGGCGAGTCCAGAACCAGGGGCCACAGTCTTAGAATAAAAGGGGAGGTCATTCAAGACTGAGGTGAGAAAAAACGTTTTCACCCAGAGAGTTGTGAATTTGTGGAATTCCCTGCCACAGAGGGCAGTGGAGGCCAAATCACTGGATGGATTTAAGAGAGTTAGATAGAGTTCTAGGGGCTAGTGGAATCAAGGGATAAGGGGAGAAGGCAGGCACAGGTTATTGATTGGGGACGATCAGCCATGATCGCAATGAATGGCGGTGCTGGCTCGAAGGGCCGAATGGCCTCCTCCTGCACCTATTTTCTATGTTTCTATGTTTCTAGGACAATGGGGAATATACTGTATAGAAGAGTTGTAGTGCATCAGTTCCAGAGGCAAAGCCCAATGTCCGCAATTGGATAGAGGTGAGTCAGACAGTACTCCGTTATGGAAGGACCATTCAGAAGCCTGATTACTGAAGGGAAAAAACTGTTCCTGAGTCCGGTGGTGGGTGCTTTCAAGCTATTATATCTTTTGCCTCATGGAAGAGGGGAGAAGAGGGAATGACCATGGTGTAATTGGACCTTGATTATGTTGGCTGCTATACCTGAGTCAACGTGGAGTGACAATGGAGTCGATGGTGGGGAGTCTGGTCCGTATGATGGACTGGGCTACATCCACAACTCTCTGTGATTTCCTGCTGACTTGGGCCGAGCTGTTCCCAACTATTTAATGCCATTAACCTTGTTGTACAATTTACCTTTTTCACTTTGTGTACTGAAACAACTCCTTCTCACCATTTCATTTGTCTCCTTGGCCACAACTCAAGAAATATATTGTTCCATTTTTTGTGTGTAAAAGAAAACCTGAGAGGAAAGGTTGGCAATATTTCATACCATGATTCCAGTATGCATTCGCACAAACATTTCAGACATCGTAAGCACTCTAAATTATTAAAATGAAGGAGGGATGACTTCATCTTGTCCTGCATCATTCTTGTTGCCGTTAGCAGAGGCAGAGTTTCCTGTACAAGTCCTACCATGATATAGTGCAGAGTCATAGACAGCAAACCTTGAGATGGATATGTAGGACTAGTGTAGGTGGGGCACCTTCGTTGGCATGGGCAAGTTGGATCTGAGTGGCCTGTTTATATGCTGAATGACTCTATACTTAGGCCCAACTCATCCATGCTAACCCATCAAAGCAAGTCCAATTTGCCTGGCTTTGGTTCATCTATCTATCTATCTATCTATCTATCTATCTATCTATCTATCTATCTATCTATCTATCTATCTATCTATCTATCTATCTATCTATCTATCTATCTATCTATCTATCTATCTATCTATCTATCTATCTATCTATCTATCTATCTATCTATCTATCTATCTATCTATCTATCTATAACTAAAGCCCTGATCTTCCGGTTTGCGTAGTTTTTCTATTTGTGCAAAAACGATATGCGATAACGCTACGATTTTTCGCCAGCTCACTCATTGTTCTCCTGTGCTGCGAGTGCAACTAGTTTCGTTCCGATCGGTGGTATATTGTAAAAGTTAGCGAGGTTTAAAATTCTTAAAAACCGCGCGTGCACAGATCGATCTCCTCTCCTGCCAGTCAGCAAGCATGGATTGGTCTCTTCTCCTGTCACTCCCCGGGACGGTCCGCCCCTTCCTGCGCCATCGCGTCTATACTGGAGCTGAGGGACGCTGTTGATGGCCGGCCGACAAAGGTCTCCAACCCGAGGGACCGGAACCGGCACGTCACGGCCTGGTGTGGCGCGTGAGTCCCAAACGTACCGCCATCGCAACGCCCCGCAGCACCAACCTCTTCCCCTCTGGTCCCCCTCGCTGACTCTGGCCCCCTCCCCCATGATACCCCCCACTTCCTCATGGCTCTTCTCCAGTCTTTTCTCCGAGTTCCCTCACGCAAAACGTCGTCTGTCCATTCCCTTCCCTCCTTGGGTCAGCACGGTGGCGCAGCGGTAGAGTTGCTGCCTCATAGTGCCAGACACCCGGGTTCAATACAATACAATACAATAATACTTGACCATATTATTGTACGGGAGTGAGGCATGGACTCTCACTCGAGCACTGTCCAAGTCCCTCCGTGGTACCTACACCCGAATGCTCAGAAAAGTTCAAAATGTCAATTGGATGGACCACATCACCAACGCCCAGCTCAACGGGGAGATCCCACCTCTGACCGAGAAGATCCGGTGGAGAAGGATGAGGCTGGATCGTCACAGCCACCGCCCCCAGAAATGCCAGCAAACAGGGTTGTGCCGTGGAAACCCACCCATGGATGGTGACCCGGGACGGCCGACCAAGACGATGTTGATGGAAGACGCATGTGTAGAGACAAAAGAGGAGCTTGCCAGCTGCATGGAGGACAGAGATGTGTGGTGCACCCATCACCGTGCCCGTCGGAAACCAGCACCAATGCGTCGCTAATGTTTTCAACGATTTAATAATGATTTAAAAAAAATTATTAGCCAAGTATATTTTGCAACATACGAGGAATTTAATTTTCCAAGTCAGTCATACAAATTAAAAAAACTGAACACACAAAATCTATTTTAAGGTAAACATCCACCACAGTGACCCCTCCACATTCCTCACTGTGATGGAAGGCAAAAAAAAAGTTACATTTCTTCCCTTCTTTGTTCTCCCGTGGTCGGGAGCTTCGAGCCTTCTGTTGATCGGATGATTTTACTCCCGTAGCCGGTGCTCGGACCCACCTCGTCGGGGCGATCAAGCTCCTGCATACGGGGAATCTCAGCTCCGCCGCGCCGAGTGATCCGATCCCGGGTCGGGGCTGGTCGAACCTTCTGCATCGTTGGAGCTCTCATCATCCAGTCTCTACCCAAGACTGCGAGCTCCCGATGGTGAAATCCGCAGGCCGCGGTTGGTGCGTCGATCCCAGGCAAGGGATCGGCTCCGATGGTAAGTCCACATCCCCGAGGTGCGGCTCGAAGTCAGTCCCGAGCGAGGCCTCCAGCTCCACGATATTAGGCCGCAGAGCGACCGGAGATACGACCCAGAAAACAATCCGCAAGGTAAGAGATTGAAAAAAAAAGTTTCCCCTGACATCCTCCCCCACCCCCCACATAAAACAAACCAGTGAACATTTACACAAACTTTTAAAACACAATAAAAATGACAAAAAAAAGATGAAAACACAGACAGATTGTTGGCGAGGCTGCCAATTGTACGCCGCCTCTGGCGCTCCTGACTACGGGTGCTGTCTGTATGAAGTTTGCACATTCTCCTTATGACCACGTGGGTTTACTACAGGTCCTCCCATGTCCTCCCACATTCCAAAGACGTCCAGTTTTCGGTGAAAATTTGTAATCTGTCCCTAGTGTGTAGGATAGTGCTAGCGTACGGGATTATCGCTGGTTGGCACGAACTCAGAGGGCTGAAGCGCCTGTTACCATGCTATAACTCTGAAGTCTGGAGTCTAAAGCCTAAAGACCACAGATGCTGCCTGACCCACTGAGTTCCTCCAGCAATTTGTGTCTAGTTCAAACTTCCAACATCGATAGCTCCCCGTGTCTTCTCATGTAACCTTGCGCCTTTTCACATTTTGTACATAACATCCCACCTCTTCCAACACAGAACTATATGGGATTCTTATTTTTTAATATACTGTATTGCACTTCTTAGGAAAGGGGGAGGTTGCGTAGGCCAGGACTTTGGATGGATGAGGGGGGATCTCATTGAAACCTAGCGGATAATGAAAGGCTTGGGTAGAGTGGATGTGGAGAAGATGTTTTCACGAGTGGGAGAGTCTAGGACCAGAGGGCACAGCCTCAGAATTAAAAGGCATACATTTAGAATGGTGAAGAGGAGGAATTTCTTTAGCCCGAGGGTGGTGAATCTGTGGAATTCATTGCCACAGACAGCTGTGGAGGCCAGGTCAATGGGTAATTTTAAAGCGGAGGTTGACATATTCTTGATTAGTATGGGTGTCAGGGGTTATGGGGAGAAGGCAGGAGAATGGGGTTGAGAGGGAGAGATAGATCAGCCATGATTGAATGGTGGAGTAGACTTGATGGGAGGAATGGCCTAATACTGCTCCAATCAATTATGGTCATATAGTCTCCATTCCTTTGAATGCAGGAGACTGAGAGTGATCTTATAGATATGGATCGCGGTCTCTGGTAAGAAGAGACCGATTCGGGAGCTCCATGCCACAGAGAGAGTTTCAACCACCCCGACACGGGAGTTTTTGGTCACCCCGACGGATGCTACGATCGTCGGCTGCGGGGGCTTTGATGGCCCCGGCTGCGGATGGATTGACTGCCCCGACCGCGGGAGAACAAAGAGGAAGAAGTTTGAACTTTATTGCCTTCCAGTACAGTGAGGAATGTAGAATCCACTGTGGTGGATGTTTATGTTAACTTTTATGTAGCCGTGTGCCTTGTTGCTTTTCACTTTCATATGGCTGTATGGAAACTCAGATTTCACTGTACCTTAATTGGTACGTGACAATAAAGTGGCCTTGAACCTTGAAACCTTGACCTTGGATACAATTCTGAGGGGAATAGATAGGGTGAATGGACAGAGTCTTTTTTCCCCCACCAGGATTGGGAAAATGAAGAACAAAAGGAATCGGTTTACAGTGCAAGAAGAAAGATTTAAAAGTAAACCAAGAGGCTACTTTTTTCACACAGAGGGTGGTGGGTGTATGGAACGAGCTGCCAGAGGAAGTAGTTGAGGCAGGCGCTATAACAACATTGGAAAGACACCTGCACAGTTAGATGGATAGGAAAGGATTAGCGGGAAGTGGGCCAAACGTGGGCAAGTGTGACTGATGCAGATGGGACATGTTGGCATGAACATGTTGGGCTGAAGGGCTTTTTTCCAAGTTCTATGACTCCGTGACTCATTATATCCCTCCAATTGCTATCCCTATAAATTTAGTTGGTACATAATGTTACATTCTTAGTAGGTGTTTATTGTTTGCACCTGAAGCTTTGAATAAAAATGACGGAGTTTAAATCATGAAAAATTCATTGCTATTAACACGTTATAATTCTAGTGCGATTACACAGTTATTATCCCTTTATGGCAGGAATGCACCAATGCATTAATCATTCAGCCATTCAGATTTAATAATGGCATAATTTTGTTTTATTTCAGTTCTTAATCGAATGACAACTCCCATAAAGTCACATAGTGATACAGTGTGGAAACAGGCCCTTCAGACCAACTCGCCCACACTGGCCAACAATGTCCCAGCTACACTAGTCCCACTTGCCTGCACTTGGTCCATATCCCTCCAAACCTGTCCTATCCATGTACCTGTCTAACTGTTTCTTAAACGATGGGATAATCCCAGCCTCAACTACCTCCTCTGGCAGCTTGTTCCATACACCCACCGCCCTTTGTGTGAAAAAGTTACCCCTCGGATTCCTATTAAATCTTTTCCCCTTCACCTTGAACCTATGTCCTCTGGTCCTCGATTCCCCTACTCTGGGCAACATCCACCCGATCTATTGTAGCATCTTGTGTAGCATTCCTATAGAACTCTTTTTTCCAGTGCTGAATTATTTGGACGATTTAGTGAATATGGTTTAGATTTGAGTGTGGAGAGACCCAAATATCAATCACTGCATATTTTTAATGAAGTCATGGACCCTGATATTTCTTACATTAGGCTTGCCTACTAAATTACCATTAGTTTAGTTTGGTTTAGAGATGTAGCGTGGAAATAGGCCTTTTGGCCCATCGGATCTATGCTGACCAGCGATCCCCGTACACGTACGCAAGCACTATCCTACACACTAGGGATAATTTACAATTTCACCAAAGTCAATTGACCGACAAGCCTGTATGTCTTTGAAGTGTGGGAGGAAACCGGAGCACCTGGAGATAACCCACGTGGTCACGGGGAGAACGTGCAAACTCCCCACGGACAGCATCCGTGTTCAGGATCGAGCCCGGGTCTCTGGCGCTGTAGGGCAGCAACTCTACCGCTGCGCCACCCTGCCACTGGGGTCCAGGAGTCTTGGGACTCAATAGTTAAATTTATACTCAGTTTCAGATCCTTAATCAGATAACAACTAGAATTTTAATAACACAATTTGGGAAGTCTAAACATTCAACTAATGGAGTAATTGCTGTTACAATAACAGCGACATTAGCCCTAATGCAGACAATTAGTGTTATAAATTATGAGGAGACCACTGGTAGCTTGGTGCAAATTAATTTTTACTCTTGATGAGAAGCAAGCACACTGGTCTTGTAAAATCTGTCAAGGGTGATGTTTATTTGTATCTTATGTTTATCCAATTTTATAACGTGGCCAAGGTTTCTTGACAACTCCTCGATGAGCAATGACTTAATAAACTTTCCAACTATAGAAATTTGGGATAGTCGCGGGGCGGAACGGTGGCGCAGTGGGTTGAGCTGCTGCCTTAAGGGGCTGTCCCACTTGGACGACCTAATCCATGAGTTTAGAAGACCATAGACGAGTTGAAAAAAATGTCAAGGTCGCGTTGACTCACCAAAGTAAAATACCTCCTACGACCTCCTACGACTATGTCCACGACCTCCTACGACCATGTCTACGACCTCCTACCACCCCGCTCGACCTCAGTCTTCCACACCTAAGACAAACTACATCTAGCTACGAGTGGAAAATGATCACATGATAAAACAATGTCATGTTTGCATATTTTTTGGGCCAGTTACCGAACTATGACTACCTACGACTACCATCACGACCTACTACCACCTACCTACGACCTACCTACCTACGACCTATCTACCTACGAGTAAAAAGTATCAATTATTTCCATGCTGACCATTTTTTTACTCGTGGAGATTTTTTATCAGGCTGGAAAAAACGCCGCGGCCTACTTGAGGCCACGAGTACGCGAAGACCACTCACGAGCACGAGGAAGAGTTACGAAGACCTCCTACGAACTTGTGGCGACCATGCTGCGAGTATGAGTCAAGGGCAGTATGAGCCAATTAGTTCGTGAAAGTGGGACAGGGGCTTTAAAGCGCCAGAGATCGGGGTTCTGTACAGACTACGGGAGCAGTCTGTATGGAGTTTACACGTCCTCCTTGTGACCGCGTGGGTTTTCTCCGGGTGCTCCTGTTTCCTCCCACAATCAAAAGATGTGCAGGATTGTAGGTTGATTGGCTTCTGTAAATTGTCCCGAATGTGTAAGATAGAACCAGTGTACGGGCGATCGCTGGCCGGCACAGACTCGGTGGGCTGAAGGGCCTGTTTCCTCGCTGTATCTCTACACTAAAGTAAATGCTGTGTACACTGCTGAAGGGATTAATGAATAAGGGTAGATAAATTATACTGGAGAAACTCATCAGGTCTGGAGAAAAGGAATAGGTGATGTTTTGGGTCGAAACCCTGATCCAGATTGAGAGTCACGGATTGATGATGTGCTTCTCAGATGGTTTCGAAATTGTTCACCTCTTTAAGAGTTGGTAGACCTACGCTCCTCCAGGTGAATGGAGAGTGTTGCCTCTCTCTCCAGACGTGTGTTGTGTCAATGTAGAAAAACTACATGGACAAGTGCTAGGTGTTGCATTTGATATGTCAAACGATGGCGAGACTTGCTCTGTAAATGAAAGGGGGCTGGAGACTATTGCAGAACAGAGACCTGCGGTACGTGGAGATTGATTTCTCTACTTTCAAGTAACCCTTGCTTCCCCCCTCCCTCCATCCCTCCCTCACCCTAGTGCTCTGACTAGTTCTACTGTTCTCAGCTAACAATGAGCCATTCTACATCTGCTTTGTTGGAGATTGTGTGGTGACCTTACAAAGGTATATAAACTCATGACGGGGCAAGGATAAGGATGGAGGGTCTCTGTTTTTTTCTCAGGGTGGGAAGTCCACTACCCTCAAACACCTTGCAACGGCTTGGAACTTTGTCTGCCCCCCAGAATGCTGTTCTTTGCTTGGACCATGGCCGTGATGAGGTGTGGAACTGGCCTGTGCCGGTGAAACTCAAATGAGTGAATACGTGGCAGGTGGACAGTGCCGTTTGAAGCGGCTGATCGAGTGGTAATTTTCTGAGTTGAATCCGATCCGCGCTTTGTTAATGGGACACACTTGGGCAATTTTCCACATTATTTGAGAGGTGCCATTTGGCAAACGCGATTACCATTCACAGCCTGCTGGCTTTTATGATCACACAACTCCCACCCAAGTTTGTCTTTTTAAATGGCAAGTGTCCAGGATGCTCATTTTGAAAGGTGGATGGGCAGGGCTGGTGAAGGGAAATAGGCTCTTGGTCTTGCAATGAACCAGAGGCTACAGATCTTGCTGGCTGTGACAGACCCGATGCACTGCTCTACACTGGCAGGCTGGTCTGGATGCCAACACTAAAATCACAAAGTCTACAGCCAGAGAACTGGGGAAGCAGATACAACCAAACAGATACAGCCAGCAGAGACTGCCAGCAGATACAGCCAGCAGAGACAGCCAGCAGAGACAGCCAGCAGAGACTGCCAGCAGATACAGCCAGCAGAGACAGCCAGCAGAGACTTTCTCTTTTTCTCTCTCTCCCTCCATCTCTCTCTCTCCCTCCCTCTCCCTCTCCCTCTCCCTCTCCCTCTCCCTCTCCCTCTCCCTCTCCCTCTCCCTCTCTCTCTCCCTCTCCCTCTCCCTCTCCCTCTCCCTCTCCCTCTCCCTCTCCCTCTCCCTCTCCCTCTCCCTCCCTCCCTCTCTCTCTCTCCCTCCCTCTCCCTCTCCTCTCCCTCTCCCTCTCCCTCTCCCTCTCCCTCTCCCTCTCCTCTCCCTCTCCCTCTCCCTCTCCCTCTCCCTCTCCCTCTCCTCTCCCTCTCCCTCTCCCTCTCCCTCTCCCTCTCCCTCTCCCTCTCCCTCTCCCTCTCCCTCTCCCTCTCCCTCTCCCTCTCCCTCTCCCTCTCCCTCTCCCTCTCCCTCTCCCTCCTCCCTCCCCCTCCCCCTCCCCCTCCCCCTCCCCCTCCACCTCCCCTCTCCCTCTCCCTCACCCTCCCTCTCCCTCTCCCTCACCCTCTCCCTCACCCTCTCCCACTCCCTCTCTCTCTCCCCCCCCCCTCCCCAATTTGGCCCACAGCCCTCTTAACAGGCCCATCTTGTTCATACGTGAAATACTGTATTTGGCATGAATGCAGTCTTTTACCAAGATTAGGAGAATCAACAACCAGAGGATTGTTTAAGATTAAGATGAGAAGGGGAAGATTTAATGGGAACCTGAGGAGCAACTTTTGGAATGGAACGAGCTGCCAGAGGAGGTAGTTGAGACAAGTATCATAACAATATTTAAAATACATTTTGACAGATACATGGACAGTAAAGGTTTCGAGGGGTATGGGATAACTGCAGGCAGGTGGGGCTAACATAGATGGGGTATCTTGGTTGACATCAAAGATAGATATAAAATGCTGGAGTAACTCAGCGGGACAGGCAGCATCTCTGGAGAGAAGGAATGGGTGCTGTTTCAGGTTGAGACGCTTCTTTAAACTGATAGGAAAGAGGGCGACATGAAGATATGGAAGGATATGGTGTGAAAATAAGAGATCAAAGAGGAAAAAGTTCAAGAAAAATGTCGAATAGATCATTGTTAGCTGAGGGGAAGTTGACAACGAGGCATACAAACTAAAATTTAATCAGGAGGACCGTGAAACTAGTTGGAGATGGTTCGACCAGCCCTGACGCGAGGCCCCCGACCGAGGAAGATCAACAAGGGAAGGACTTGGGACTTTATTTCGCCTTCCATCACAGTGAGGAATGTGTAGGAGTCACTGTGGTGGATGTTTATGTTAAAATGTGTTTTTTGAGTCTGTTGCTTTTTAAAATTGTATGACTGACCTGGCCAGTGAATTTCACTACACCAATTGGTGTGTGTGACAATAAATGAACCTTATGAACTTATGAGGATGGGGAGGGGATGGAGAGAGAGGGAAAGCAACGGTTACTTGAAGTTAGAGAAGTCAATGTTCATATCGCTGGGGTGTAAGCTACCCAAGCAAAATATGAGGTGCTGTTCCTCCAATTTGCGCTGGGCCTCACTCTGACAATGGAGGAGGCCCAGGACAGAAACGTCACTGTGGGAATGGGAGGAGGGAGGTTTAGTGTTTGGCAACTGGGAGATCAGGTAGGTTTAGGCGGACTGAGCGTAGGTGTTCAACGAAATGTTCGCTGAGGCTGCACTTGGTCTCGCCGATATATCGAAGTCCACACCTGGAACAGCGGATACAGTAGATGAGGTTGGAGAAGGTGCAAGTGAACCTCTGCCTCGCTGAAAGGACTGTTGGGGTCCTTGGACCGAATCGAGGGAGGAGGTATAGGGACAGGTGTTACAGGAGAAAGTACCTGGGCAGGGGGTGGTTTGGGTGGGAAGGAATGAGCTAACCAGGGAGTTGCGGAGGGAACGGTCTTTGCGGATGGCGGAAAGGGGTGGATATGGCGAAAATGTCGGAGGATTATTTGCTGTATGCAATGGCTGATGGGGTGAAAGGTGAGGGCTAGGGGGACCTGTTGGGGGAGGGGGAGCAAGAGCGGAGCTGCGGGGTACTAAGGAGACCCGTGATGGCCTCATCGATGATGGGAGAGAGGAAACCCCCGTTCCCTAAAGAATGAGGACCTCAGATGTCCTGGTATGGAACACCTCATCTTGGGCGCATTGCAATCCTTGCATTTTCTCACTTCCATACCTTCCCCATCCTAGTCCGCTTGCTAATTTGATCATTCGTATCCCTTCATTATCACCTCATCTCCAGCCAACAATGGACCATTGTGGCTCCATCTTTCATGAGTCATCGTTGCATCGTTCTGCACTTTCTCATACCTTTAGTTTCTCTCTCCCATACTCTCAGTCTGATGAAGAGTCTTGACCCAAAACGTCACCTATTCCTTTTCTCAAGAGATGCCTGACCCACTGAGTTACTCCAGCATTTTGTGTCTATCTTTGGCGTAAACTAGCATCTGCAGTTCCTTCCGACACAACACTGCTGTCAATTAGCTCACATGGAAGTCACCAACATGTAGGTAGGCACAAGGAACTGCAGAGGCTGGTTTACTAGAAAAGACAATGAGTGCTGGAGTAACTCAGCGGGTCAGGCAGCATCTCTGGAGAACATGGATAGGTGACGTTTCACAGAGTGCTGGAGTAACTCAGCGGGTCAGGCAGCATAGCTGGAGAACATGGATAGGTGACGTTTCACAGAGTGCTGGAGTAACTCAGCGGGTCAGGCAACATCTCTGGAGAACATGGATGGGTGAGGTTTCACAGAGTGCTGGAGTAACTCAGCGGGTCAGGCAGCATCTCTGGAGAACATGGATAGGTGACGTTTCACAGAGTGCTGGAGTAACTCAGCGGGTCAGGCAGCATCGCTGGAGAACATGGATAGGTGACGTTTCACAGAGTGCTGGAGTAACTCAGCGGGTCAGGCAACATCTCTGGAGAACATGGATGGGCGACGTTTCGCAGTGCTGGAGTAACTCAGTGGGTCAGGCAGCATCTGTGGAGAACATGGATAGGTGACGTTTCTCAGAGTGCTGGAGTAACTCAGTGGGTCAGGCAGCATCTGTGGAGAACATGGTGACGTTTTGGTCAGAACCCTTCTGCAAACTTATGTGTGCTTCACTGTCCATGTTCTGACACCAAGTTTGATTATTTTCCCAGTACATCTTACCTGAACATTTAGTGTCTGTTAAAGTAACGTGACATTTAGGTTATTTTCAAATAGCTATGGAAATCAAGAACCTATAATGAACATAGTCTTTTATTGTGCGTTTAAAAATCTACAAAAGCAATGATTACAATTTACCACAGAACTAAACGAACTATATTACAGAAACAAACAACAAAGAAATTTGAGATTATAATTTTATAATCCAGAAACCGAAAAACTATTTGTAGGTTCATTGCATTGAACATTCTAGATGTATCTGGAGGTATTAAAAAGGAATTAACAAAACTGTGGTAACTGTAGTTCTTGATTAGTACGGGTGTGAGCGGTTATGGGGAGAAGGCAGGAGAATGGGGTTAAGAGGGAGTGATAGATCAGCCATGATTGAATGGTGGAGTAGACAATGGGCCGATTGGCCTAATTCTACTCCCATGACCTGATAACTTTATGTAATTATGAACAATGTCTCTGACAAGAAAATTATCATACAATTTGCAAAAGTATTGTTATTCAGCATGCCAGGTGCTTTACGGACATTCAAAGTGGTTTTTGTACAGCAGAAGAGATAACATCAGCGGATCAACAAACAACAGCATGACATATAAAACTTAGCATTATCCTGTGGCTGTGTGGACAATGTAAGAATATTTGCCCCTCCTTGAAACTATACACTGAGAACTCAGACAAAGCATATTACCATGCAGGATTTTGGTTTAGTTTAGATATACAAAGGGGAAACAGGCCCTTCGGCCCACTGAGTCCGCACCGACCAGCGATCATTGCACATTAACACTATCCTACACAGACTAGGGACAATTTACACATACACCAAGCCAATTAACCTACAAACCTGACGGTCTTTGGAGTGTGGGAGGACCAACGCAGGTCACGGGGAGAACGTACAAACTCCGTACAAACAGCACCTGTAGTCGGGATCGAACCCGGGTCTCCGGCGCTGCAAGCTCTATAAGGCAGCAACTCTACCGCTGCACTGCCATGGCCGTGGCCAGCCAATTTGTGTACATTTGAAATTGTTAGTAGAAAAACAAGATAGATCTAAGTCGGAGTCTCGATTAAAAATATATCAAATTTCATCCTTTGTGCTATTTAAAGGCTTCATAATTTTTCAGACATCATCTTCATTGCAGCATCTGTTTCCCTTAATTTGTTCTTCCCCTGTTCGAGGCAGCGACTCTTTGTTTGAAATGCTGGTATCAGAGGGTTGATCCATCTTGTGCTCGGAATGCAGAATATCGTGAGGTGGTGCATCACCCTCTGATATATGCAGTTTAATTTCAGTATCTCGAGGTTATGTGGAAAATATTCACTTGTACAACCAATACAACCCATGGCAGCAGAAACTGAGAGACTGGAATCTGGTAAATTGTCTTCTCCTGAATTTTGATGAGTGGATGAGAAATGTGATTCAGCATCTTTTGGCTTATTGGGTATTCAAGAGTCAAGAGTGTTTTATTGTCATATGTGCCAGATAGAAAATTGTAATTCTTACTTGCAGCAGCACAACAGAATATGTTAAAATAGTACACTGTAAACAATATAATAAACAAGAAAGAAAGTTCAGTATGTGTACACATACTCACTTGTACACACATACATATATATATACACACATATATATATATACACACACACGCACATATATACACACACACACATATATATACACACACATATATATACACACGCGCGCACACACACACACACACACACACACACACACACACACACACACACACACACACACACACACACACACACACACACATATATATATATATACTAGACCAAGTGCAGACCCGTTGGGTCTGTTCCCGCAACGCGCGGTTGCAAGGGGAGGGGGCAGCCTGACGTCATCGCGCAATGCCACGATGTCAAGACGCTGCGTACGACGTCAAGACGCTGCGTACGACGTCAAGACGCTGTGTACGACGTCAATGCGCCTATGGGGGGGGGGGGGGGAAGTGGAGGAAGTAAAATCGCTAGCGAAATTGGGAAAAATGTCGGTCGCTAGCGAAATGGGAAAAATGTCTGCATTTTTGGAGGAGAGCCGGGCGGCAGCAGTGGTTATGGTCGAGGCAAAAAAATGAGTGAGTGGGGGTGGGGGGGGGGGGGGGGGGGAGAAGGATTTTATTAAAAATGTGTACAGAAAAATTACTAAATTTAATGAGGAGTGGATGAACAAATGTAAAAGTGAAATCGCTAGCAAAATGGTCGAAATCTCGGCATGTTAGCGTCTGGTTTTGGCGGAGTAACGAATCAAAGGCCAAAAATGGCACACACACACACACACACACACACACACACACACACACACACACACACACACACACACACACACACACACACACACACACACACACACACACACACACACACACACACACACACACACACACACACACACACACACACACACACAGTTTTAAAAGTATACTGTTCTCCCAACGTGCGGTTGCGAGGGGAGGGGCGGCCTGAGGCGTCACAGACACACTAACCAACGTCTCACACACACACACTAACCAACGTCTCACACACACACACTAACCACCCCCATTGATATTATATTAATATTATTAATTCACTCCTTTTACCCCATGCCCTGCCCTATCCACTCACACATAGCCCCCAATTCGCAGGCACAGAGGGGCAGACGGAGGCACAGAGAGGGAGACAGAGGCACACAGAGGGAGACACGGAGGCACAGAGAGGGAGACACTGAGGCACAGAGAGAAACACAGAGGCACAGAGAGAGATATGGAGGCACAGAGAGACACCGAGGCACAGAGAGGGACACGGAGGCACACAGAGAGGGACACGGAGGCACACAGAGAGGGACATGGAGGCACACAGAGAGGGACACACAGAGAGGGGCACAGAAAGGGACACAGAGGCAGGGGAGCTTCCCGCCTTTTGGAGCTGGGGTTTCCGGGTATCCGCTGCCTTTTGGAGCTAGGGTTTCTGATTTACGGCGTGTTTTGAGCGGGCGACCCTGCTGCTGCGAGTGGGCGGATGATCAAAAGCAGCAGAGGGGTGGCCGATCATGGCTTCTGCGACGGGAAGACTTTACTCACTGCGCCGGGGAGAGAGAGAGAAAGGGAGGGAGAGAACAGGGCCCGCCTGCTGCTGCCAGCGGGCGGACAAGTCACAAGCAGCAGAGGGCCGGCCGATCGAGAGAAAGGGGGGGGGGAGAAGGGGGGGGAGAAGGGAGAAGGGTGGGGGGGGGGGGGAAGGGGGGGGAGAAGGGGGGGGGGAGAAGGGAAGAAGGGAGGGAGGAGAGGGGTACGGCCACCCAGCAGCCGTCGGCTTCAGAGTGAGCCTCAACTCCATGGCCTCGCATCCTCGGCGCTTCAGACCCCGAGTATGGGGGGGGGGGGGGGAGAAGTGGGGGGGAAGGGGGGGAGGGGAGGGGGAGAGCACGGAGAGGATGGGGGAGAGAGGTGTAGTGGGGGGGTTGGAGTAAGCGGGCAGGCGGGCGCGCGTTGGAGTCCAGCAGCGGGAGGCGTGGCGCGTGCGTACTTGGAGGCATACTGGAGGCAGGTGGGCCTGGATTGATCGGCATGTGGGCATTGTGAAGTCAAGCAGCTGGTAAGAGCAGTTTAGATCTTATAAATTGAGTTGTGTTTTAGTTTTGTGATCAATTTTACTCAAAATCTGGGGAAATAATTGACCAAGGAGTGGATGTGCGAATGTAAAAGTAAAATCGCTAGCGAAATGGTAAAAATGGCGGAGTTTTTGCGTCTGGTTTTGCGGAGTAACGAATCAAATGCAAAATGCCGTACACCCACACACCCACAGAGTTTTAAAAGCATATAGATATATATATATATACACATACACATACACATATACATATATATATATATATGCACACTTCTCTGCGGATTGTCACCTTGTCGTGGTGGAGAAGCTTGTGTGGATCTGAGAGCCTGAGAGCGATGCCTTCTGGAGCAATGCTCCTGGTAGGGCCACCCATGGCAGTAAGTCCTCCATATAGGGAATAGCACCCTGGAGATACCCATGGTCAGCTATGACCGAAGGGGGCCTAAGATATACACACATATAAACACACATACAGACATATGTACACATAAAAACCAAACAATAATAGTGCAAAAAGACAAAACTAATGCCCCCAAGTCTATGTAATTCATAATTTATTTGGAGGTTGTAGTGTTTAATAGCCCAATGGCTGTCGGGAAATAACTGTTCCTGAACCTGGACATCACAGTTTTCAGGCTCCAATACCTTCTTCCTGATGGAAGGGATGAAATGAGAGTGTGGCCAGGGTGGTGTGGGTCTCTGATGATGCTGGCTGCCTTTTTGAGGCCGAGATTCCGGTAAATCCCTTCGATGGTGGGGAGGTCAGAGCCGATGATGGACTGGGCAGTGTTCCCCACTTTTTGCAGTCTTCTTCACTCCTGGGCATTCAAGTTGTTGAACCAGGCCATGATTCCATCAGAGACATCTGTGCTTTCCTCTTTCACTACAGCTAAAAAAGGTCTGGCCAAGTGAATCACTGGATAACTGGGCATTGGGAGCACCTTCTTCAGAACCACTAACGAAATGTTTCACATCAAAGTCTGAAAACGAAATGCCCAACTGCGTGGGTGGAATTGGGCATCAGTTGAAACATTCCCATCCAATTCCTCAGGGAAGAACGTGTTCTGTAGTTGCGTTGGGTCTTTTCCCAGGTTCTGTTCTGGGAAGAAGTTGATTGAAGAGTTTTCAATGGTGTTGTGAATTTGCAATAAATCGACCTGCTGCAAAGCCCCATTATCATTTTTATTATTGGAATCAAAACCTTCAAGATCATTTTCACTTTCCTTCGCACTGACAGCCATTGGTTCTTCAGCTGTAACCAATTTTCCTTCATGCCCTTTCAGACCCTCAGCTCCAACTCCATTACGCACATGATGATACTTTATTGTCACTTGAAGCTGGCTAGGTTCAGTAAAAAACTATGCTTTTGCATACAAAGTACACAAAATAGTCACCACAAAGGTGCCGCTAAATTTACAAAAAGTACTGATCCCTTCATCATTAACCCACACCCCCCCCCCTTGCTGGGACCCCCTTAGTTCTCAGCGGCCCCCCATGCTGGACCCCCTTAGTTCTCAGCGGCCCCCCATGCGAGGCCCCCTTCAGTTATCAGCCCCCCCATGCTGGGACCCCCTCAGCTCAGTGAGAAGCAACGGGTTCTTTCTCTCCTTCTCCCCAGAGATGCTGCACATCCCCTGCTACATTTGCGCATGCCTCACCTTTCCCTTCACCGTGCGATTCCACCACCACATTCACCTCACCGATCACCTCAATCTGTGCCCCGTTATTTCCCTTCTCGGTTTCTGCAGAATGATTGGCGTGCGAGGCACTTTCTGCTTGTTCGGGGATTTGGTGTTCTGGTTTGTTAAAGAAAACTTTAAACGCGCAAGATTGGTCAAGGCAATTTAAGAGACTTTATTGAAGAGCATCAAATTCAGTGATCACTGGGAGAGATCGAGGGGATTGCTCAACAAACACACATTCATACACAGAATTTTCCTTTGATGTTGTCTACTGTGGCAGGCACGTCAGCATTTTTCCTTCTTCCGAATAATCTCATAGCAATCATAAATCATGCACCTCTGAAAAATACAGATCAATAAACACAGCCCAATTCCAACCTATTACCAATAAGCAAATGTCCTGTTACACCTTCGACCTCTTTTTAGTGTTTTACGATTGCCATTTTGACTACAGAGAACATAAGCTGACTAAAGTAGACTGCAGTAAGTGCCAGGTACACATGCCCAGTTTCAACCTTCTTTGAAACACAGAATTATTATGACACATTTAGAGGACTTTGAGCTTCTTTTTATGCACTCTACCTGCCCCTGACCCCTGCTGTCCACTTGAAGCTTTGCAATTTATTTTTGACAATGTCCAGGGGGCTGGCGGATGGTTCCTCAAACATGTTGACCTTAGAATTCACCGGTTGTGGACTGGAACATTTTCAGGGGCCGACTTTGGTTTGGTGACCTTCACCTCCTCTTTAATATTTAACGTTTTCCTGCTTGCGAAGGAGGCCACTGATGTTTCACTTGCTCCTATCGGCTGCAACTTTTATCTGATCGGGAGAACATTTCAACTCCTCCTGCCTGTCCCTGCCCAATGGTTTGAAGAAGGGTCTCTATACCCAAAACATCACCCATTCTATCTCTCCAGAGATGCTGCCTGTCCCGCTGAGTTTAGTTTAGTTTAGAGAGACAGCGCAGAAACAGGCCCTTCGACCCACCGGGTCCGCGCCGACTAGCGATCCCCGCACATTAACACTATCCTACACCCATTAGGGACAATTTTTACATTTACCAAGCCAATTAACATACAAACCTGTATGTCTTTGGAGTGTGGGAGGAAACCGACCTCGGAGAAAACCCACGCAGGCCACGGGGAGAACGTACAAACTCTGTACAGGCAGCACCCGTAGTCGGGATTGGTTCGGCAACTTGAATGTCCAGGAGCGGAAAATAATGCAGAAAGTAGTGACCACTGCCCAGTCCATCATCGGCTCTGACCTTCCCACCATCAAAGGGATCTATCGCAGTCCCTGCCTCAAAAAGGCAGCCAGCATCATCAAAGACCACATCATCCTGGCCACTCATTCATCTCTCCGTTGCCATCGGGAAGAAGGTACAGGAGCTTGAAAACTGGAACATCCAAGTTCAGGAACAGCTTCTTCCCCACAGCCATCAGGCTACTAAACACGACATCAAACAAACTCTGAACAATAACAGCCTATTGCACTTTATCTGTTTATTTATTGTGTATATTTATGGTCTATGGTATATAGACACACTGAACTTTTATCTCCTGTTCTGTAATATGTTTAAATATTCTGTTGTGCTGCAGCAAGCAAGAGTTTCATTGTCCTATCTGGGACACACGAGAATAAAACTCTCTTGACTTGTCTTGACTTGGGATCGAACCCGGGTCTCCGGCGCTGCATTCGCTGTAAGGCAGCAACTCTACCGCTGCGCCACCATGACCGCAGGAGTTACTCCAGCATTTTGTGTCGATCAATGGTTCTGCACCTTGTTCATCGACTAATTGATTAGACATCTTGCGCAACTCATACATAATATCCCAACTCCTATACTCGCCTGGGTCACGGATACTGCCATAAACGTCACCTATTCCTTTTCTCCAGAGCTGTGCCTGACCTGCTGAATTACTCCAGAATGTTGTGCCTATCGTCTCTACTCAAAACCCCGAAGGCTAGCATGCCAAAAGATTTCTTTACCACAGTATCTACCTGCGACACCAAATTGAAGTAGTGAATGGTCACATATTCACCTCTTACTATCAACAAATATTATGCAATAGATGCTGCGGACTACAGAAATACTACTTAGCTTAGCTTAGATATATTGCCATGTGTACCATGATACAATGAAAAGATTTTGTAGCATGCCATCCAGTCAAAGAAAAGACTACACATGGTTACAATCAAGCTGCCCACAGTGAAAAGATAAAGGTTAAAGGGCCTGTCCCACAGGCGATTTTTTTGGCGACTGTCACAGTCATAGCAGGTCGCCGAAAAAGCAGCGACTGGAACCCCCCCCCCACGACAATGTCTACGACAAGCTACGACAACCTACCACCTAGTCGCCGTCAAGCTACCGACAACTGGCGACCCATTAGGACATCCACCTACAACCACACCTACGACAACCTACGACCACACAGGCGACAACCAAGTCAACCTACGTCCACCCGCGACAAGCTACGACAAGCAAAGGCCCTGTCGGCGACAACTGAAGACAATTCAGTCACCGGTACCCGTCACCGGTTGACGTAGGTTGACGTAGGTAGTCGCCAATGGAATTTACCGAAGTCGGCACCGGCGACAACCAACAACAACTGGCGACAACTTGCGTCATCCTGGCGACAACATACGACAGCACCTACGACAGGAGAAAACAAGCTGCGACAAGCCCACAGTCGCCAAAAAGTTTGGAACATTTCAAAATCCAGCGGCAATCAGAAAAACGTTACGGCTCTTTAGACGACTACTCATGACCATACAGGCGTCACCCCGCGACCATGTGACGACAACCATAATCGCCTGTAGTCACCGAAAAAATCGCCTAAGTGGGACAGAGGCTTAAAGGGTACAACATTTGGTGCAAGATAAAGGCTGATAAAGTCCGATTAATGTTATAACATATTGCAAATCAAAATGATCAACGTTTAAAGGACAGTTCAAGGTAAGGAACCTCTTAGCTGACTGTTGCCATAATGGCAGCGGAAACAAGACTTATGAATAAATGATCAAGGGATATGGGGAGAAAGCAGGAACAGGGTACTTATTCTGGATGATCAGCCATGATCATATTAAATGGCAGTGCTGGCTCGAATGGCTGAATGGTCTCCTCATTTATCTATTTTCTATGTTTCTATGTTTCTATGAAAGATTTGTAGGAAGGAACTGCAGATGCTGGTTTAAATCGAAGATAGACACAAAATGCTGAAGTAACTCAGCGGGACAGGCAGCAACTCTGGGGAGAAGGAATGGGTGACATTTCGGGTCGGGTCTGAAGAAGGGTCTCGACCCGAAACTCCACCCATTCCTTCTCTCTAGAGATGCTGCCTGTCCTGCTGAGTTATTCCAGCATTTTGTGTCTATCTTAATATGAAAGATTTGCTTGTCAGCAGTCAGACAGTCCTTGGGATACACGATTGACAAACAGACAAACCGTGCAGGCCTCTTTGGAAATAACTTGTATTTTCTAAGGTGACAATATTGGAAAATTGCTTACTTTTAAATTTTACTAGACTACGTTGGATCCCAGCATCACACGGGAGGGCTGGTCCCCAACGCAGTATTCCACCTCCACCAATTCCAATATTTCTGGCCAGTGGGGGGGGGCTTTCTGGAGCACTAATATGGGTGTTGTGGGCCGAAGGGACTGGTTTCCAGACCACATAAAACCACATAAAGCACATAAAGGGCATTTACAGTTCAGTAGACACTCAGTGTTGTGTAGATTCCCAGCTCAGACTGAGAGTCGTGGCCTCTCCCTCGCCATCTTGCAGCGACTGAGCCACGTCCAGACTTCCGGGTTTTATAGTCCCTCCCGCCCCCCCATAAGGGGAGTGGCCTTTATTGTGGTGATTGACAGGGGAGAGAATCTCAAGATTTTTTAACACTAATAACTCTCTTATTTTTCATCGGGGCCTGATCACTAGAGGAGGACTCTGAGTAAGATGGCCAAAAAAATCACAGCCATACATGGTAGTGTTTTTTCTAAAATCAAACAACAGCACAAACAGGAAGTGGTCAAGATGAGACTTTAAATTATATAGATATTCTTCTTTTTTGGCGCAAGCTGCTTCATAACTCCAACCATTGGTCAAAATTGCCATTGCAAAAACACACTCATAAAAAATAGTTTTCAGCGCAATATGTTTGACATATAGTGTTAGTATTAAAAGTGTATTAAATTGTATTAAAATTCCACCACATTTTGTATTAGCATAGATTGAGAAACCTCAACTCTGATTTCCCCCAAACATATTAAAAATAAGTGAAATTATCAAACGGCTGTTACTCTGGCAATGAATAACTATTCTAAACTTCTCAAAAAATATCCTTTCAGGATGAACCAACAACATGTAAATCTGTAAGGAGATGCAGTTTGGCGCATCATCGGTATCCACACGTGAGTGAGAAAATTCTAACATTACAATCAATTATAAGACTTGTGAATATCACAAGAATTTTTTACTTTGCTGAAGTGCAAAGTCAATCTTCAATTCCCTGATATACAGTCATGGTCATAGAGGTACAGAGCTGTACAGCACAGGCCCTTCGGCCCACCTTGTCCATGCCGACCAAGTTGGCAGACTGGGCAAGTCCCATTTGCCTCTATTTGGCTCATATCCCTCTAAACTTTCTAATTTTTAAAGCAGACATTGATAGATTCTTGATTAGTATGGGTGTCAAAGATTACGGGGAGAAGGCAGGAGAATGGGATTGAGAGGGAAATAATAGATCAGCCGTGATTGAATGGCGGAGTAGACTCAGTTTCGTGAATGGCCTAATTCTGCTCCTATGTCTTATGGCCTTGTGATTTAAACCCATCCTATCCATCTGTCCAACTGTCTTTTAAAAGTCATAATTATATCCACTTCTAGAGTTTCCTCTGGCAGCTCGTTCCAGATATGGACTACCCCCTGAATGAAAAAGTCCCACAGCATGGAAACAGGCCCTTCAGCCCAACTTGCTTACATCGACCAACATGTCCCATTCACACTAGTCCCACCCGCCAGCATTTGGCCCATATCCCTCTAAACCTGTCCTATCCATGTACCTGTCTAACTGTTTCTTAAACGTTGGGATAGTCCCAGCCTCACCTACCTCCTCTGGCAGCTCGTTCCACACACCCACCACCCTTTGTGTGAAAAAGTTACCCCTCAAATTCCTATTAAATCTTTCCCTCTTCACCTTAAACCTATGTCCTCTGGTTCTCGATTCCCCTACTCTACCTGATCTTATACACCTCTATAAGATCATCCCTCATCCTCCTGCACTCCATGGAATAGAGACCCAGCCTACTCAACCTCTGCCTATAGCTCTGGCCCTCGAGTCCTGGCAACATCCCCGTAAATCTTCTCTGTACCCTTTCAAACTTGACAACATCTTTCCTGTAAGATGGTGCCCAGAACTGAACACAATATTCTAAATGCGGCCTGACCTACATCTTATATAACTGCAACATGACCTCCCAACTTTTATCTCCTGTAAACATTGCCCCTCTCAACTTAAAGCTATGCCCTCTTATCTTTCACATTTTGAGGGGAAAAGGCACTGACTGTCTACCCTATCTATGCCTCTGTTTTTAGAATAGAATAGAATAGAATAGAATAGAATAGAATAGAATAGAATAGAATGCCTTTTATTGTCATTCAAACAGCTTGGTTTGAACGAAATTGCATTTTCTACACTTAACATTACAAAAAGAAAAACAAGACCCACACAACACAATTTACACAAACATCCATCACAGTGAATCTCCTCACTGTGATGGAAGGCAAAAGGCTTATTTCTTCCCTTTGTTCTTCTCCCGCGGTCCAGCAGTCCAACTGCAACGTTGAGGCGACTGGGGCTCCCAATGTTAAAGCCCCCGGTGGGCGATGGTAAGTCCCGCGGCCATTAAGCCGTGCCGGGCAATGTTAGGCCCCGCTCCAAGTCATTTAACCCCGCGATTCCAGCGGGAGAAGTTGCTGTTGCAGGAGCTCTGAAAAGTGGTCTCCCACCAGGGACCTGCGAGCTCCCGATGTTACCGTTCACCGGGCCTGCGGCCGGAGCCTCCGAAGCTCCGAAGTCGGGTCGCAACCACAAGCCACCACAGCTCTTCTCATTCCGGAGTCGGCCAGCTCCGCGATGGCAGGTCCACAGGCTCCGCTACAGGAGCCCTCAAATTAGTTCCTCATCGGCTCCACGATGTTAGGCCCAGCGACATCGGAGACCCGACAGGGAAAAAGTTGGGTCCCCCGTACAGGGAAGAGATTAAACGGATCCCCCACCCCCCCACCCCCCACATATACACAGCTGAAAAAATAATAAAAACTAGAATCAAAACATACATTTAACGAGACAAAAATTTAAAAAAAGACAGACGGACTGCAGTCGAGCCGCTGGCGTTAGGCACCGCCACACCACACTTAGGCTTTACTTTAGACTTTATTGCGTCTGTGCTGACCAGCAATCACCCCGTACAATAACCTTCACGCACTAGGGACAATTTTACAACTTACCAATGTCAATTAACCTGCAAACCTGTACGTCTTTGGAGTGTGGGAGGAAACTGGAGCGCCCAGAGAAAACGTACAAACTCTGTGCAGACAGCACCTGTAGTCAGGATCGAACCCGGGTCTCTGGCGCTGTGAGGCAGCAACTCTACCGCTGCACCACCGTGCCGTCCTTTTGTTTCCCCCCCTGTGCTCTCCAGAAAAAAACAATCCAAGTTTGTCCACCCTCACCTGAAAGCTAATCCAAACAGCAGTATAGAGTTCTTTTGAAAAGCCCTGATTGATTTCATTACTCCCACACTCACAGGCAGTTATTTCCAAGTCTTGACTTATCTCTGTGTAAGAAAACCTTTTGCCCACATCTCCCTTGTGCCTATTGCATTCCCCCTGTGAAGCTTCGCCCAACATGAGAACAGAATTGGAATACAAGCATACACACGATTTTACAAGCAATTAAATCTCCTGACACTTTCATTGAAAAAAATAAATGATTTCTAATCTGTTCTCGTTTGGGGTTGTTAATTTTATACTTATGCCCTAACAAGTCAGTTACATAGCCTGTCTGCTTTATATTGCTCAAACATCAATATCTGTTAAAATGACCTTGTTGTCTTCTTCAATGCAACTTTCTTTCCGTTCTAACTCATGAGATGTCGAAGCAGGCACAAGGAACTGCAGGCGCTGGAGTCTTGAGCAAAATACAAAGTACCGGAGGAACTCAGCATGTCAGACATTATCTGTAGAAGGAATGGGCAGGGGGCTTTTCAGGTCGGGACCCTTCTTCAAGCTGATGCATTGTAGTCTGAAGAAGGATCCCGATGCACTATAATATAGATAAATGTGAGGTTGTCTACTTTGGTGGCAAAAACAAGGGGGAAGATTATTATCTCAATGGGGTTAGGTTATGTAAGGGGGAGGTGCAGCGAGACCTGGGTGTCCTTGTACACGTCACTGAAAGTTGGCGTGCAGGTACAGCAGGCAGTGAAGAAAGCTCATGGAATGTTGGCCTTCATAACAAGAGGATTTCAGTATAGGAGCAAAGAGGTTCTTCTGCAGTTGTATAGGGCTCTGGTAAGACCACATCTGGAGTATTGTGTACAGTTTTGGTCCCCTAATTTGAGGAAGGACATCCTTGTGATTGAGGCAGTGCAGCGTAGGTTCACGAGACTGATCCCTGGGATGGCGGGACTGTCATATGAGGAAAGATTGAAAAGACTAGGCTTGTATTCACTGGAGTTTAGAAGGATGAGGGGAATATTATAGAAATATATAAAATTATAAAAGGACTGAACCAGCTAGATGCAAGAAAAATGTTCCAAATGTTGGGCGAGTCCAGAACCAGGGGCCACAGTCTTAGAATAAAAGGGAGGCCATTTAAGACTGAGGTGAGAAAAAACTTTTTCACCCAGAGTTGTGAATTTGTGGAATTCCCTGCCACAGAGGGCAGTGGAGGCCAAATCACTGGATGGATTTAAGAGAGAGTTAGATAGAGCTCTAGGGGGTAGTGGAATAAAGGGATATGGGGAGAAGGCAGGCACGGGTTATTGATTGGGGACGATCAGCCATGATCACAATGAATGGCGGTGCTGACTCGAAGGGCTGAATGGCCTCCAACTTCACCTATTTTCTGTTTCTATGTTTCTACGTCGTCTGCCCATTCCCTCCACAGATGCTGCCTGACCTGCGGAATTCCTCCAGCACTGTGTGTTTTAGTTAGGTTCAGTTTAGCTTAGAGGTACAGCATGGAAACGGGCCCTTGGGGCCCACCGGGTCCACACCGACCAGCAATAACCACAACACCGACAATGTTTACATTTCCTCCAAGCCAATTAACCTACTAACCTGTATATCTTTGGAGTGTGGGAGGACACCGGAGATCCCGGAGAAACCCCATACAGGTCATAGGAAGAGCGTACAAACTCCATACAGACAGCATCCGTAATCAGGATCGAGCCCGGGTCTCTGTCGCTGTAAAGCAGTAGCTCTACCGCTGCCGCCATTTTGCACATATTAATTCCACTAACTTCTATTTTATATTTATCTGCACGCCATTCAGCTACATTTTACAAATTTCTACAATGTGGATTGGCACAACATCAGATTGCAGCTTTGAGAGTAACAGTAACAACTCTGCCTCTATTTCTTTAGAGGATTGAGGAGTTTCGGGGTGTCATCGAATTCTCTCTTGAGTTTCGACCAGTACGGTACGGAGCGCATTGACTGGTTGCATCCTGGCCTGGTTCAGCAACACAAACACCCTGGAACGAAGGAGGAATTTCGGGTTGGGACCCTTCTTCAATCTGACTACCCAATTAACGACCCAATTTGTCACCCATCCATGTTTTCCAGAGATGTTGCTTGACCCTCTGAGTTACTCCAGCACTTTGTGACTTTTTTCTAAACCAGCATCTTTTAGTTTAGAGATACAGCGCGGGAAAAGGCCCTTCGGCCCACCGTGTCCGCACCGACCAGCGATCCCCGCTCATTACCCTACACACACGAGGGACAATTTTACATTTATACCAAGCCAATTTACCTACAAACCTTTACGTCCGGATTGAGGGAGGAAACCAAAGATCTCGGAGAAAACCCACGCAGGTCACGGGGAGAACGTACTATATAAGCTCTGTACTGACAAGCATCTGCAGTTCCTTGTGTCTACCATCTGTAGACGAGCTTGATATTGACCATGGATATCAGGTTCATTTCCAGCTTTAAGATCCCTCAATCCCAAAGAGATCAAAAACATAATCTTTCAAGATTTAAGCAATATTTGAGCTTGTTCAGTAAAAAAACAATCCAAACAAAATAAGTTCTTACTTGTGTACGTAAGCCCTTGGTGACCACCTGTGTTTCCGAGGGATCCTTACCTTATTATGGGAGCAATAGCATAGAATTGCAATGATGAAGGTATTTCTGCAGTGATGATCAGAGCATTCTCGATGTACTCCTCGCTTCCTCTCCTGGTGACCACAGTTTGTTCCAGTACCAGTTGGTACCACAGGGATGTAATTTTAGCATTCTCTTCCTTACCATCCGAGTCTGTCTAGGTTAGTTTTAGATGAGTTCAGGTTTATTATAGTCAGGTGTACCGACCGAGGTACAGTGAAAAGCTTTCTTGTTGCATGCTATCCAGTCAGCGAAAAGACTACACATGATAACGGTCGCGGTACACCGTGGCGCAGCGGTAGAGTTGCTGCCTTACAGTGAATGCAGCTCCGGAGACCCGGGTTCAAACCCGACTACGGGTGCTGTCTGTACGGAGTTTGTACGTTCTCCCCGTGATCTGCGTGAGTTTTCTCCGAGATTTTCGGTTTCCTCTCACACTCCAAAGATGTACAGGTATGTAGGTTAATAGGCTTGGCAAATGTAATAATTGTCCCTAGTAGTTGTAGGATAGTGTTATTGTGAGGGGATCGCTGGTCGGCGCGGACCCAGTGGGCCGAAAGGCCTGTTTCCGCGCTGAACCTCTAAACTAAATTACAATCGAGCCGTCCATAGTGTACAGATGCAGGATAAAGGGAATAACATTTAGCACAAGATAAAGTCTGAAGATTGGCCAATTAGAATGCTTAGTAATTATAACTCCACCTAATTATAACATTTATAGTAAGAGCTCGCCCACTGCCTGGCAGTAGCTGTAGTAGTGAGAATGTGTGATGTACTGCTTAGTAGATGATGACCTGAACAATAAAGATGCTTATGCTTCAACCTGTGTGAGTTTGTAGCCTTTACATGGTGTCAGAAAATTGGGTCTAGCCCGAATCTGTTGACCGCGATTTATTGTTTTATCAGTTTTTATTTGTGAGTGATTTTGATGACATGGCTAACTCTTGTCGAAGGCCAAGCCCGCTCGTGTTTGACTCCGATATTGCCGAATGATGGCGAATGTTTGAGAAAGACTATGCTCATTATATCCGCATCGTTCACCGAAACGATCCCGACGATTTGAAAGCATTGCTGCTGTTGAATTTAGTGGGCCCGGAAGCTATGATCCATGCTGACTCCTCCACGTGTTGCTTGACACCTCCACGCCGCCACGTCTCCTCCACGTGTGACTCCTCCACGTGTTGCACACAAAATTCATTTTAAAATAAACATCCACCACAGTGACTCCTCCACATTCCTCACTGTGAATGAAGGCGAAAAAATGTCCAATCTCTTCCCTTCTTTGTTCTCCGCGATAGGGGGCCTCGAGCCTTCGGTTGACGGGACGATCTTGGCTCCCGTAGTCGGCGGTCGGGCCCTCCGCGTCGGGCGATCAAGCTCCTGCATCGGGAGGATGTCATCTCCCCGCACCGGGCGATCGACCCTGTGTCGGGGCTGATCGAAACCTTCTGTGTAATTTGGAGCTCCCGACATCGGTCTCCACCCGAGACTGCGAACTCCTTGATGGTGAAATCCGTGGGCCACGGTTGGAGCGCTGATCCCAGGCAAGGGATCGACTCCGATGGTTAGTCCATGGGCCCGCAGTGGGGCTCAAAGTCAGTCCTGAGCGAGGCCTCCAGCTCCATGATGTTAGGCCGCAGAGCGACCGGAGATACGATCCGGAAAACAATCACATCTCCAGCAAGGTAAGAGATTGAAAAAAAGTTTCCCCCTCCTCCCTCCCCCACCCCCCACATAAAACAAACCATAGAACATTAACACAAACTTTTAAAACACACTAAAAATAACCAATAAAAGGCAAAAAGACAGACTGTTGGCGAGGCTGCCATTGCTGATGGCGCCACCTGGTGGACAGTATATCTCTCTACATCACCGTCTATATCTCTCGTTTCCCTTTCCCTTGAGTCTCAGTCTGTAGAAGGGTCTCGACCCGAAAAGTCACCTATTCCTTCTCTCCAGAGATGCTGTCTGTCCCGCTGAGTTACTCCAGCTTTTCGTGCCTATCTGCTGTGTTGGGGCCACCTTTCTGTGGGCCTGGCTCTCCATGGACCTTTGCAACTGCCCCTTCCCAAGTCCTCTCACGCTGCCTCTGCATCTCTTCACTCTCCATCTCTTCATACATGGCCTCCTCCACTTTCTTTCGTTCATTGCACCTTCTGGGTTTTAGTTACGTGAGCTCGACGTGACAGTTGTTTCTGCTGTTGTTTCACATGGGTCCTGCCTGTGTTTGCTGGAAATGCTTGAGAACACCATGCCCTCCCATTGTTCTGATGTTTGTCCTCTCTCTCTGAATGACTATATTCATCATCCACAGTGAAGTGAAGCCACTACCGTTTACCCACCAAGTCATTCGTTCAGAGCCGGATTTACCTATAGGCCTCATAGGCTGAAGCCTAGGGGCTTAGAATCTAGGGGGCCTCCGACCAAGATGTATAATATTGACACTGTCATAATTTTGACACTGTCATGGGCCTTTCTTACATATGCTATCACAATGCACTGTAGTCTCTAAACAACCCTTCAGTAATTTTCCTTGCCCTCCTTTTCAGAATAAAAGTGATTTAAGCCGATAACTCGACACTAGCACTGGCAATAAATAAATAAATAAATAAACGCAGCTTTCCAGCCCCTTATCTCATTGGCCACGCTCGGCTACACATCGGTGTCAATCTGGTGGACCATCTTCCTCTAGTCGTGGGGGATTGGGAGGGGTCTCACAAGTGAAATGGCCTAGGGCCTCTCTTCATCTAAATCCGGCCCTGCATTCGGTGTCGGTCGAAGCTGTTGTTTAATGGCAACTTTCCCTACTTTGTACAGAAAAAGTATGTTCCCTCTTTTCCCGTATCATTTGAACACCTTTTGGAAGCTCAACAGTTTGAACCTTAAAGTTTGGTGGGGAAAATTGACTGCGATTTTAGATTGCCAGATTGTGCTTGCGTCTTGTCATGCATCTCCTTGTGTTTAATATATCCCAAGCCAATATATTTCACTGAAGGATGATGAGAAAACTGGATATCAGTGGGATGAGTAGGAAGGAAGGCAGGAAGGTGAGAGATGACATAGGTCTAAAGAAGGGTCTCAACCCGAAACGTCACCCGTTCCTTCTCTCCAGCGATGCTGCCTGTCCCGCTGAGTTACTCCAGCATTTTATATCGACATGAATTCTTAACATCTGGCACTTGTGTGGAACTCAGTATTTGCTGTTGATAATATAGATTCCTCTGTTACAATTGCACTTGCTCTTGGAATGAATGCTGCCTTCTTTTTGAGTTGCCCCAGCAGTTTCAGATACGCAAGATATAGCATTCTTGAAGCCGCCTCCAACTTTGCTGAGTTTAGTTTAGTTTAGAGATACAGCGCGGAAACAGGCCCTTCGGCCCACCGGGTCTGTGCCGACCAACGACCCCCGCACATTAACACTATCCTGCACACACTAGGGGCAATGATTAGATTTTCCAAGTCAATTTACCTACATACCTGTACGTCTTTGTAGTATGGGAGGAAACGGGTGCTGTCTGTACGGGGTTTGTACGTTCTCCCCGTGACCACATGGGTTTCCTCTGAGATCTTCCGTTTCCTCTCACACTCCAAAGGCGTACAGGTTTGCAGGTTAATTGGCTTGGTAAATTTTTTTAAATTGGCCCTAGTGTGTGCAGGATAGCGTCAGTGTGCGGGGATCGCTGGTCGATGCAGTCTCAGTGGGCCAAAGGGCCTGTTTCAGCGTTGTAGCTCTAAACTAAACTGAACTAAACGCTTGGGCATGGTGAGTCATCTCCTTTGTGTGTAAGGTGCAGAGATAGTGGGTATCACCATCAAGCTAATCAGCCGTGGTGCAACACAAATGATCTTCTTGTGTATTAGGTGCAGATTAATGATTATCATCATTGAACTAATCAACCTTTGTACATCACATTGAATCGTCTTCTTTGTGTATTAATATCTTGTTGTGCCGTCAAACGTTGGAGGTGTGATCACAGCCTTTGACTGAGACATCTCTCGCCTCGCATAAGTAAAATAAAATCTACGGCTGGTGGTTTAGTTTAGTTTAGTTTAGTTTAGAGATACAGCGCGGAAACAGGCCCTTCAGCCCACCGGGTCCGCGCCGACCAGCGATCCCCGCACATTTACACTATCCTGCACACACTTGGGACAATTTACATTTACACCAAGCCAATTAACCTGCAAACCTGTACGTCTTTGGAGTGTGGGAGGAAACCGAAGATCTCGGAGAAAACCCACACAGGTCACGGGGAGACGGTACAAACTCTGTACAGACAGCGCCCGTTCGATCCCGACTACAGGTGCTGTCCGTACGGAGTTAATGATTCGAGTCTTTGAGTCTTGTTACGCGCCATGGCTTGGACAGTACCATACGCGCTGTTCTTGAGCCTGCAGTGCCCCGTCTCCCTGCTCCGTGTTTCTGGGGCTGTGAGTCACGGTAATCTCGCTGGTGCCTGGAACACCCAGCAATGCAAAGTGTAAACTGAATACAAAAACAGCAGAGTAGTGGGCGGCCACGGTGGCACAGCGGTAGAGTTGCTGCCTTACAGGGCTTGCAGCGCAGGAGACACCAGCGAGACCACAGGTACCTGCCTCCACTACCTGCTCGGGCAGCTCGTTCCATACACCCACCACCATCTGAGTGAAAAAGTTGCCCCTCTGGTTCCTATTCAATCTTTCCCCACCTCACCTTAAACCTGTGCCCTCTGGTTCTTGACTCTACCTGCGAAAAGTATTCACCTGATCAATTCAACTCATAATTTTATATAACTCTGAACAATCACTCCTGTGCTTCAAGCAATACAATCCCTAGTCTGCCTTGACCAAGGCACAGTGGTGCAGCAGTGCAGTTGCTGCCTTACAGTGTGAGGAACCCAGGTTCGATCCCGACTAAGGGTGCTGTCTGTACGGAGTTTGTACGTTCTCCCCGTGACCGCGTGGGTTTACTCCGAGATCTTCGGTTTCCTCCCACACTCCAAAGACGTGCAGGTTTAATAATAATAATAATGGATGGGATTTATATAGCGCCTTTCAAGAATACTCAAAGCGCTTTACATCGCATTATTCATACACTCCTCAGTCACACTCGGTGGTGGTAAGCTACTTCTGTAGCCACGGCTGCCCTGGGGCAGACTGACGGAAGCGTGGCTGCTAATCTGCGCCTACGGCCCCTCCGACCACCACCAATCACTCACACACATTCACATACAGGCAAAGGTGGGTGAAGTGTCTTGTCCAAGGACACAACGACAGTATGCACTCCAAGCGGGATTCGAACCGGCTACCTTCCGGTAGCCAGCCGAACACTTAGCCCATTGTGCCATCTGTCGTCCATTTGTAGGTTAATTGGCTTGGTAGATGAGAAAATTGTCTCCAGTGTGTGAAGGAGAGTGTTAATATGCAGGGATCGCTGGTCTGCGCGGATTCGGTTGGCCGAAGGGCCTGTTCCCGCGCTGTATCTCTACACTAAACTAAAATAAACTAAAATAGCCTGCCACCTTCTTGACAGCTTTTGTACATGACATTATTCCACTCTTAGGAGAGTCTAGGACCAGAGGGTACAGCCACAGAATAAAAGGATGTACCTTTAGAAAGTACCTTCATCTGAAGATAAAACTGTTCGACTTTTTGAAGCTTTGTCAGTGCCAGAAACGCGGCGACTCTTGTACAGTGAAGATAGACACAAAATGCTGGAGTAACTCAGCGGGACAGGCAGTGTCTCTGGATAGAAGGAATGGGTGACGTTTCGGATCGAGACCCTTCTTGTGTACTGCTTTGGTGTGGTCTGTTGTATGACTTTACCGTGATTTACGCAAAACAAAGCATTTCACTATACCTAGGTACATGTGACTATAAAGTATCGTTGAATCATTCAATTAAAAGGAGATGAGGAGCAGTTTCTTTAGTCAGAGGGTGGTGAATCCATGGAATTCTTTGCCACAGAAGGCTGTGGAGGCCAGGTCAGTGGATATTTTCAAAGCGAAGGTTGACAGATTCTTGATAAGATTCTAGTATGGGTGTCAGAGGTTATGGGGAGAAGGCAGGAGTATGGGGTTCGGAGGGAGAGATAGATCAGCCATGACTGAATAGCGGACTGAACTCGATGGGCCGAATGGTCTAATTCTGAAGAAGGGTCCAGACCTGAAAGGGAACCTATCCATGTTCTCCAGGGATGCTGTCAGACCCTTAATTTTGTAAACCAGCAGCTGCAGTCTGTAGCTTTCCTTGTTTCCTTCCTTGTTTTGTAGCTTGATGATGCTTTGGTTGCCGTGTCTATTATTACCGATCGCAGTGCTGTGTGACTCTTTTTGCAATAAGTGCATAAGGTCATGTGGTAGGACCAGAATTAGGCCATTTGGCCCATCGAGCCTACTCTGCCATTCAATCATGGCTGAACTATCTCCCCCTACTAACCCCATTCTCCTGCCTTCTCCCCATAACCCCTGACACCCGTACTGATCAAGAATTCGTCAATCTCCACTGTAGAGAAATCCATGGACTTTGCCTCTACAGCCGCCTGTGGCAACGAAGTCCACAGATTCAACACCCTCTGACTAAAGGGCCTGTCCCACTGCGGCGACCTAATCCGCGAGTTCTGGCGAGTTTGCCCTCGACTCATACTCGCAGCATGGTCGAACCGAGGTCCTAGGAGGTGTTCATAACTCTCCTTCAAGCTCGAGAGTGGTCTCCGCGTACTCGAGGCCACAGCAAGGTCGCGGTGTATTTTTCAACATGTTGAAAAATGCCCGCGAGTAAAACAGGGTCACCATGGAAAAAATCGATACCTTTATTACTCGTAGGTTTAGTCGTAGTAGGTCGTGGTAGGTCGGCATGTTAGTCGTAGGTAATCGAGGGTAGACGAAGGGAGTCGAAGGTAGTCGTAGATAGTCTTCAACATAGTCGAAGGGAGGTCGAAGGAGATCGAAGGAGATTGAAGGAGGTTGTCTTCACTCTCCACTATTCAGTGTCCAATTTTCCCGAAGTTAGTCGTAGCTAGTCGTAGCTAGTCTTCAACATAGTCGAAGGAGGTCGAAGGAGGTCTTCTATATAGTCGAAGGAGGTCTTCAACATGTCATTTTTTCAGACTCTCGTAACCTCTTATAAACTCGCCAATTAGGTCGCCCAAGTGGGACAGCCTCTTAAAGAAATTGCTCCTCATCTCCTTTCTAAAGGTACGCCCTTTTATTTTGAGTCTGTGTCCTCTGGTCCTAGGTTCTCCCACTATGTGTAAACATCCTCTCCACATCCATTGGACAGATGGGCAGGTGGGTTAATATTCAGGTCGTATTGTCTTTTCCAGATGTTTGATCGCCAGCTTTGACAATCAAAGAGACCAAATGAGTGCTGTATTCCACAATGTGACAATTTGAATATATTAACATTTCAAATGTTGTTTTTGAAAGGTTTCTGAAGGTAACACCAATTCCATCCGGTGCTTGAGATGCAGCAGATGCAAATTCCACCCAGGAATTTCAAACACCCTCGAAATTGACCACCTTGGGCTACAAAGGCTTATTTGATTAGGTTAACGTTAGTTGACTGCATCAATTAAAGCGTATCCCAAGGTAACACTTACGGTAGATGCAATATTTAATGAACACTTTCTTTTAACGTTGCACACTTAGAGTGAAGACCCACTCTTTCAAGCAACTCGATATTTTGACCAAGATTTGCAAACTTACCTTAACTAGAGTTCCTCCGGCACTTTGTGCTTTGCTTGTTTTAGAAATGTAACTTGTCAGTCCAAGCTCTACACACATTGACACTGGTAGAGCTGCTGCCTCACAGCACCAGAAACCCAGGTTCGATCCTGATCACGGGTGCTGCCTGTGCGGAGTTTGCACGTTCTCCCTGTGACCGCATCGGTTCCCTCTGGGTGCTCCGGTTTCCTCCCACATCCCAAAGACGTGCTGGGTGTGTAGGTTAATTGGCCCTCTGTAAATTACCCCTTGTGTGTAGGGAGTGGATGAGAAAGTGGGATAACGTGGAACGGGAGATCGATTGTCGGCTTGAACTCGATGGGCCAAAGACCCTGTTTCCATGCTGTATCTTTAAACTGAACGAATCAGTCTGAAGAAGGGTTTCAGCCCGAAACGTTGCCTATTTCCTTCACTCCATAGATGCTGCCGCACCCGCTGAGTTTCTCCAGCATTTTTGTCTACCTTTGATTTTCCAGCATCTGCAGTTCCCTCTAAAACATTATATTAGATGGTTGATGAAAATTAATCACATTGCACCCAAGATTCAAGATTCAAGAGAGTTTATTGACCCAGGTCTCAAGATAAATATTCTGATGTCCTCCTCCCCCCCCTCCCCCCAACACCCCCATTCGAGTTCCACAATTCAGAAGTGCACTTCCTGCAGGCAGATGAGGCATGTTGGTCGGCGTGGGCAAGTTGGGCCGAAGGGCCTGTTTCCACTCTGTGTGACTCCATGACTATGAGTTTAGCTGGGAAATCAGCCAGGCAGCCCTACTGGGGACCACCACAAGGTGGCAGGAAAGGGCAGTTTTGGAGACACAAGGAACTGCAGATGCTGGAATGCTGAGCAAAACACAAAGTGCTGGGGGATTTCAGTGGGTCAGGCAGCATCTGTGTGTGGACAGGCAATGTTTCATGTTGGGACCCTTCTTCAGACTGATGAGCCTAAGATCCCCGCTCCAGAAAAGAAGTGACCTTATAGAGACATTAAAACAATTTGACATGATTGAAATCTGAAATCCTTCCGTCTGAAGAATGGTCCCAACTTGGAAGGTTTGCTAATGCTACACTGGAGGGTTTGAACTAGATTGGCACGGGGGTGGGATCTGGTGCTGGATAGAGGGAGGTGAGAATTTAGAAGTTGGTATGGCATGTGGTGTGGGAAAGGTTAGTGGACAGAATAGGCAGGTGAAAGGCGGAGAGCGAAGAAGGAGGGTTGGTTTAAACTGCAAGGGGCCTGACGGGTAAGGCCGATGAGATTAGGGCATGGATAGGTACGCGCGACCGGGACATTGTAACTGTGACTGTAACCTGGTTAAGGGCAGGGCAGGACTGGCAGCTCAATGTTCTGTGGTACAGGAGCTTCAGGAGAGGCAGGGGTGAGGGAAAAAGAGGAGAGGGGTTTAAGGAAGATGTCACGGCTGTGTTCAGAGGTGATATTATGGACGGTTCATCTAGTGAGGCTATATGGGTGGAGCTGAGGAACAAGAAAGGGAGAGACAAAAATGCTGGAGATACTCAGCGGGTGAGGCCGCATCTATGGAGCGAAGGAGATAGATGACGTTTCGGGTCGAGGCCCTTCTTCAGACCTTTCTTAAACAAGAAAGGGATGATCACCTTGTTGGGGGTGTACTACCGACCCCCGAATAGTCAATGGGAATTAGAAGAACAAATGTGCCGGGAGATTGCAGTCAACTGCAGGTCAAATAATGTTGTTGAGTCGGGGATTTTAACTTTCCCAATATAGACTGGGGAAATCATAGCGTGAAGGGTTTAGATGGGGTGCTACTCCTCAAAGGTGTTCAGGAGAGTTTACACCGGCATTATGCAGAGGGTCCCACGTGGGAGAGGGCAATGTTGGCCTAGTCTTGAGAAATTGCCAGGGTCCAGTGGATGAAGTGTTCGTGGATGAGCCTATTGAGCCAATGACCACTGTTCTATTAGGTTTAAGATAGTTATGGATAGGGGCAGAACGGACCTGTGAGTTAAAATGCTCAATTGGGACAAGGCCAACTTTGTGAATCTGTGAGAAGGTCTCGCTCAAGTAGATTGGAGTGGATATTCTATGTACGCTCTTCTGGGGAGATGCTAACTGCATTTCGTTGTCTCTGTACTGTACACTGCACAATGACAATAAAGATTGAATCTGAATCTGAATCTTTTGAAGGAAAAGGAACGTCAGGAAAGTGGGATGTTTTTATAAGTGTGCTAACAAGAGTTCAGGACATGCCCGTCTCTGTTAGAGTGAAGGGCAAGGCAGGCAAACTTAAGCAAGTCTGGATGGCGAGGGAAATTGTGGCTTTGGTCAAGGGTAAGAATGAGGCTTGGGCCAGGTATAGGCCGCAGTCACATCTAATCCCATGTTGCTGCTCTTTCCTCATTACTTCTATTCTTAAAAAATGTAAATTCCACCCAGGGAGCATTTATATTTTGAAAGTTCTAGAACAATCTTTGAGATTTTGCTCCATACATTAACGTATATCGCAAGGCATTGACTCCTCGAGTTATATAGCATGGAAACTGGTTCTTTGGCCCAACCTGTTTAGACAAATTGCTTTAAGTTACCTGACAGAGATAGTCCCAGTTTCCTGTGCCTTGCAACCATTCCTAAACATGATCTGCTTTTTTAATATTGTAATTGTACGCGCCTCTCCCAGAGCTTCTGGCAGCTCGTTCCATGTACACACCACTGTGCAAAAACGTTTTCCCTTGGATCCCTTTTAATTATTTTACCTCTCATCTTTAACCTAAATCTGGAGTCATAGAGTGATACGGCATGGAAACAAGCCCTTTGGCCCAACTTGCCCACACCGGCCAACATGTCTCTGCTACACTGGTCTCACCTGCCCGTGTTTGGTCTATATCCCTCCAAACCTGTCTTATCCATGTACCTGTCTAACTGTTTCTCAAATGTTGGGATAGTCCCAGCCTCAACTGCCTCCTCCGGCAGCTTGTTCCATACACCCACCTGTGTGAAAAAGTTACCTCTCAGATTCTTATGAAATCTTTTCCCCTTCACCTTAAACCCATGTCCTCTGGTCCTCGATTCACCTACTCTGGGCAAGAGACTCTGTGCATCCACCCGATCTATTCCTCTCATGATCTTACACACCTCTTATACATGATCTTATACAACAAGATGGCGGCGCTGCCTTAGCAGCTGCGGCTCGCCTGCAGTCCGTCTGTTTTTTTCTTTTTGTGTTGTTCTTTTGTCCTGTTTTAGTTAATTTTTGGTTTATTAGGTTGTGTATGTGTGTGGGTGGGGGGGGAGAAACATGTTTTTGGTCTCTTCCTTCAGGGGGGTGCGACTTCTCTTGTTGTATCCCCCGTCTCCGTCTCCGCCTGCGCCGAGGCCTAATAGCAGAGCTGGCAGCATCGGAGCTGGGGCAGCGGTGACCCGACCTCGGAGCTGGGACAGCGGCAGCGACGACCCGACCTCGGAGCTGGGACAGCGGCAGCGGCGACCCGACCTCGGAGCGGGCAGCGGCAGCGGCAGCGGCGACCCGACCTCGGAGCGGGCAGCGGCAGCGGCAGTGGCAGCGGCGATCCGACCTCGGAGCTGGGGCAGCGGCTGCGGCGCCCCGACTTCTGAGCTGGGGCAGTGTTCCGGCGGCAGCGGCGACCCGACCTCGGAGGATCGGCCGCGGACCCGGCGGACTCGGCCGCGAGCCCAGTTGACGACACCATTGGGAGCTCGCAGGTCACAGGTTGGTGACCTGTTCTCCGGAGCTCCCGCGACAACAGCTGCGTCCGCTGGACTGGAGGGCTGCAGCTTCGGCGGCTTCGACCACCCCGGGCCGCAGAGTTGAACCGGCCTGTTCGCGGAGCTCGGATTTAGCCGCAATACTTACCATCACCCGGTGGGGTCACAACATCCGAAGCCTGGATCACCTCGGCACAGAGGGAGAATAAGAAGGGAAGAGACAAAGACTTAAGACCTTTGCCTTCCATCACAGTGAGGAGGTGCCTGGTGAACTCACTGTGATGGATGTTAATTTGTGTTTATTGTGTGTTTTTGTCATTTTGCTATATATATGACTGCAAGGTCCAAATGACAATTAAGGATACTTTGACTTTGACTTTGACTCTATAAGATAACTCCTCATTCTTCTGCACTCCAAGGAATAGAGACCCAGCCTACTCAACCTCTCTCTGTAGCTCAGACCCTCCTGTCCTGGTAACATCCTTGTAAATCTTCTCTGTACCCTTTCCAGCTTGATAACATCTTTCCTATAACATGGTGCCCAGAACTGAACACAATACTCTAGTTTTAAACTTCCATACCTCGACTGTGACTATTTACCTTATCTATGCCTGTTGTGATTTTAGATGCTTCAGTAAGATCCACTCAGTTTCCATGCTTTCCCATCTGCCTTCATCACCATTCCCTGCACCATGTTCCAATCACCCACCACTCTCTATGAAAAAACTTGGCCCGCATACCTCTTTTAAACTTTGTCCCTCTCATCTTAAAACTATGCTTTCTAGTCTGAAGTTTGTTCTAACCTACAGTATCTACGCCTCTCCTAATTTTATATCCTTCTTTCAGGATTCCCTTGACCGCCGAAATTCCAGAGGAAACAATCCAAGTTTATCTAAGTAACCCATTGCATCCCCTTCTCTCTCCATCCCTCCCCCACCCAAGTTGTTGTACTGGCTTCAAAGTCATCTTGTTGAGTCTGATTGTCTGTAACTCATTCTCACCTAGCCTACAGCTAACAATGGCCTGTTTCATTAATCATCGTTACTTTTTTGCCTATCTTTCATTCATGTGTTCTATATCTCTCAACATCATCGTCTGTATCTCTTGTTTCCCTTTCCCCTGACTCTCAGTCTGAAGAAGGGTCTCGACCCAAAACATCACCCATTCCTTCTCTCCAGAGATGCTGCCTGTCCCACTGAGTTACTCCAGTTTTTTGTGTCTATCCAAGTTTATTCAACCTCGCCCTATAGCTAATACCCTCTCATTGAAGCATCATTCTGGTAAAACTCTAGTGCACCTTCTGGGAAGCCTCCACCCCCCCCCCCCCCCCACTGAAAATGAGCGTCCAGCACTGCACACAATACTCCTAATGTGGCCTGAATAAAGAACCATAAAGGTCAAACATGACTTCCTGACTCTTATCTCTTATACTCAATGCCACGACCAATGTAGGCAAGCAAACAGTGCAGCTTCTTCACCATTGTATCCACAATAATGCCACTTTCAGGTAGCTATGGAGTTGCAACCCAAGATCTCTCTGTACATCAATGATGGCTTGCCATTAACTGTATACATTCCTCTTACATTTAAACCCATAAGGTGAAAAGGGATAGGTGTAAATTAGACCATTCGGCCCATCAAGTCTACTCCTCCATTCATTCATGGCTGGTCTATCTCTCCCTCCAAACCCCATTCTCCTGCCTTCTCCCCATAACCTCTGACACCTGTACTAGTCAAGAATCTATCTATCTCTCTTTAAATATATCCACTGATGGCCTCCACAGCCTGTGGCAAAGAATTCCACAGATTCACCACCCTCTGACTAGAGACATTTCTCCTCAACTCCTTCCTAATCCTAATTCCTTTAATTCTGAGGCTATGACCTCTAGTCCTAGACTCTCCCACTCATGGAAACATTCTCCCAAAAGGAGCAACACCTCATACTTGCTGAGATTAAGCTCGGCCCATTGTTGTCATAGAGTCATAATCATACAGCGTGGAAACAGGCCCTTCAGCTCAACTTGCCCACACCCACCAACATGCCCCATCTACACTATCCCACCTGCCTGCATTTGGCCTATATCCCTCCAAACCTATCCTATCCATGTACCTGTTTAAATGCTTCGTAAACGTTGTGATAGTACCTGCCCAACTACCTTCTCTGGCAGCTCATTCCATACACCCACCACCCTTTGGGTAAAAAAGTGTCAAAAGCCTTTTTGACCACCTGTGACGCCACCTTCAAGGAACTATGTATCTGCACTCCGAGATCCCTCTGCTATACAACACTCCCCAAAGCCTGACCATTCACGGTGTAGGTCCTACCCATGTTAGACTTCCCAAATTGCAACACCTGAGATTTATCTGCATCTGGGCGGCACAGTGGTGCAGCGGTAGAGTTGCTGCCTTACCGTGCTTGCAGCACCAGAGACCGGGGTTCGATCCCGACCACGTCTGCTGTCTGTACCGAGTTTGTACGTTCTCCCCGTGACCGCGTGGGTTTTCTTCAAGACCTTTGCTTTCCTCCCACACTCCAAAGATGTAGAGGTTTGTAAGTAAATTGGCTTGGTGTATGTGTAGGTGAGTGTTAATGTTAGCGGGGATCACTGGTCGGACTCAGTGGGCCAAAGGGCCTGCTGGGGCTCTATAAGGTGCTGGTGAGGCTGCATTTGGAATATTTTGAGCAATTTTGGGCACCATATCTGTGGAAAGATGTGCTGGCTCTGGAGAGGGTCCAGAGGAGGTTTACAAGAATGATCCCAGGAATGAGTAGGTTAACCTGTGATGAGCGTTTGTCGGCACTGGGACAGTACTCGCTGGAGTTTAGAAGAATGAGGGGGGAACCTCATTGAAACGTATAGAATAGTGAAAGGCTTGGATAGAGTGGCTGTGGAGAGGAATGTTTCCACAAGCGGGAGAGTCTATGACTAGAGGTCATAGCCTCAGAATTAAAGGATGTTTCTTTAGGAAGGAGATGAGGAGGAATTTCTTTAGTCAGAGGGTGTTGAATCTGTGGAATTCTTTGCCACAGAAGGCTGCGGAAGCCATCAATGGATAATTTTACGGCAGAGATAGATAGATTCTTGATTATTACGCGTGTCAGGGGTTATGGGGAGAAGGCAGGAGAACCGGGTTAGGTGGGAGAGATAGATCAGCCATGATTGAATGGTGGAGTAGACTTGATGGGCCGAATGGCCTCATTCTGCTCCTATCACTTATGACTTATGACAACTTAGCTGAATGTCCATTATGCCAATGTGTTTATGCTTGTATATAACTAATCATTAAAAAAATTACCAGGAACTAGGCTCAGAGCGTGCCAAAGATTAAAGTAAAGGCTGTTCTCGATGGAATGCAAACATTACTGTGTGTTGTTATAAATGTAATGACTTCTAGACAGGACAGATTTGCATTCTTTCTGGTCTATATCAGTCTGAGTGCAGAATCTGTTTTCCTTGTGTGGTTGTATGATCAGGAAGTTGGAAGGGAATCATTTGCCATGCAGTACAGCTGGCATCAGCGTTTTACATTCCGTTGTCAGGTGCGACAAGCTTGGAATCTCAGCACTTTTTGTACTTTGACCAGAGTGTGTGGAAACAAACACACATTTGAGAACCTCACAGTCAGGAGACAGACTATTTCTCACTGTAAAGGGTAGTGGGTAGATGGAATGAGATGCCTGAGGAGATAGATAGGTTGCCCTTAAATCTTTCTCCCCTCTCCTTAAACCTGTTTCCTCCCTTTCTCGCTTCCCCAACTTTGGGTAAAAGACTCTGTGCGTTTACCCAATCTATTCCTCTCATGATTTTGTACTCCTCTATAAGATCACATCTCATCCTCGTGCGCTCCAAGGAATAAATCCCAGCCTGCTCAACGTCTCCCTATAGCCCAGTCCCTCGAGTCCTGGCAACATCTTGGTAAATCTTCTCTGATCCCTTTCATGCTGGACAACATCTTTCCTGGAACATGGTGACCCAAACTGAGCACAATACTCTAAATGCGGCCTCACCAACGTCATATATAACTGCAACATGACCTCCCAACTTCTATACACAATACTCTGGCTGATGAAGGCCATAGTGCCAAAAGCCTTTTTGACCAAACCTATCTACATATGACGCCACTTTCAAAGAACCATGTACCTGCACTCCTAGATCCCTCTGCTCTACAACACTACCCAGAGCCCTACCATTCACTGCCCAAAATGCAACACCTCACATTTCTCTGTATTAAATTCCATCAACCATTCCTCAGCCCGCCTGGCCAATCGATCCAGATCCTGCCGCAATCTTTCACAACCAACTTAACGATCTGGAAAACCACCCACTTTTGTATCATCAGCAAACTTGCTAATCTTGCCCTGTATGTTCTCATCCAGATCATTGATGTAGATGACAAACAGTAATGGGCCCAGCACCGAACCCTGAGGCACACCACTAGTCACAGGCATCCAGTCCGAGAAGCCACCATCGCCTCTGCTTCCATCCAATTTGCTATCCATTCAGCTATTGTCATGGTTTAGAGACTTAAAGTTCGATAAGATGACACAGACACGGAGAATTCTTCAAGAAGACGAAAGCCTTTCATTTGCAAACAAAACAGCTGGAACATTCAGAGATTATAGATCACCTGTCTGTTCTCTAACTGCTCTCCAATTCACAGAAACGAGCAGCTTTTATTTCAGTTCTTTAGCCCTGCTTCTTTATCTTGCGTGCTGTACTCCTTTCACATCAATCTATCCTCAGTTCTAATATTTTCTGCCTTGCCACCATTAAATCCCGACCTTGGTTAAATCTTACTAAACTTACATTTCCCGTTCATATCTTTTCCTCTTTCGCCACCCTTAAATTCCAACCGTTACTCTAATCTCCCAGCTGCGTCTGCTTTGCCACTCTTATGTTTTAGCTACAGCCAAGGTTACACACACCATATTATAATGTTACATATTAGTTTAAGTTTAGTACAAAGATACAAAAGTATTTATTAAGAATACAGATACACCACACAAAAGTAAAATTAAGCTTAAGTAAAAGTAAATAACTTGTTTAGCGCCTTGATTACTAGATAAATGGTAAGTGCTGCAAAACTAACAAACACGTGAATCTGAGTACAATATAGCTGACATGATATGCTGGCTATGATAAATGTCTTAATTAAGTCTTCTATAATACCATATAACTCTTCCCTTTGAGACTCATCAGACAAAGAAAACCACACACACATGGCCCAGGTCTAATCACCCATAGAGCCCTAAAATGTAGACACTTTTAATTAAGTTTGCTTAATGCTGTGTAGCATTCTTTCTCTGGCTCCCTGAGAAACTGGCCAAAAACCCACCCCCATTACGTGAGGCAGGAAAAAAGACCCAGCTTCCCTCACAGATTTCATTTAGCATTTTCCAAACACTTCTTCACCACCGTAGTAGTATTCTATCACCGAGGTCCACCTTCCTTTTTTAAAAAAAAATTTAAATTATTTTATTTTATTAGAAGTACAATCATATGGCACCAAAGTGCCTAATATATATTTTCATAATACATTTTATGTACAGCTTCTTTTTTGTTGTTGTTATATTAAAGAAAGATTAGAATAAGAAAAATAAGTTAGATAGTAAAGGATAGAAAGACGTGAGATATATAGTGTGTGAAGAAAAAGAAAAAAACGAATGAGTGCAGAAAGTTGAGAAAAATAAAATAGAAAAAAGAGAATAAAACATTTAAAAAAAAAAAAAAAAAAAAAAAAGGTAAGATCATTGTTTATAATCTTGACCAACCCTCGTCCAGTCCTGAAACAGTTATTTTTTACAATTGTGTTGCACCATATGATTCCAAAAAGACGACAAATGGAGACCAACTCGTTATGAATTGGTCTGATTTATCCATTAGGAGGAATCGCATTTCCTCAAGATGTGCGGTGTCCAACATACTTGCAATCCACATTTTAAGCGTTGGTATTGATGTATTTTTCCAAAATTTAAGCATTAATTTTTTTGCTATTATTAAACCATAGTTAAAAAATAAATTTTGAGATGTGTTCAATTTATTCCCATCTTCCATTACGCCAAATATAATCATTTCAGTATTAGGTTCCATTCTTATCTTGAATAATTTTGTAAATATTTCGAAAATATCACTCCAAAATCTATAAAGTTTTATGCAGGAAACTAAGGAGTGTGTTATTGTTGCGTTTTGGGATAGACATTTATCACAAATGGCAGATATATTTGGATAAAATTTGTTCAATCTTGTTGAGGTCCACTTTCCTTTAGGGCTGGATTCGTCTGCACCCGTTATCATTGGCAGTTGCTTCACAGTAGCTTTCACCAGGAGGGACTTAATACAGGGGAAAACACAACACAACATTATTGCCACCGCAAGTAGTACGACCCCAATGGTCAGACCAATTTTAATCAGCCATGCTCCCCAACCCCCCAACATGCTCTCCAGCCACCCAAACAATTGGTGTCCGAACCCTGCGTTTCGTTTAACTTCACTCCTTAGGTTTTTTAACTTATCCATGGCGTTAGTAAAGGATCCCTCCGGGCTGGTGTTGTTAGGGATAAAGGTACAACATTGCTCCCCAAAGAGGACACAAACACCCCCTTTCTCAGCCAACAACCTGCCTATTCTGCCATGCCATCTTACTAGTGGCATCAAGTTGGTCCCCCAAGGCCGACAGTGCGTCGTCAGTGTAATTAATAAACCTCTGTTGATTATAATAGATGTAGTTAATCCATTCCGTATTTTTAGCAGGCGTAATCCAGAAAAGTATTGACTCCAGCCCTGCAGCAATTTCATTCCTGGCTTTAAATTCACTAGGGATTCCTCTCGGTTGTCCTATTGCATCCAGATAAACTCCGTCAGGTAACGAATCAAATGCTCTCTTCCTACGGGTCTGTTCGAACATCTCTGTTGGACTTATCACAAGGACAGGTTGTGCCAACATCACCCTGGCACACAATCCAGTCCAATTGAGCGGCAGTGTGTTTCTAGGCTTACCTCCGCACATTCAAAGCCTATCAGCTACAGCCACATCTGCTGTCAAAATAGCCATGCACTGTGGTAGTTTAACAGCAACATCTGTTCTCGGCACGGCTTTAGCCAATTGGTATGGGTTCAGGTGATTACATACCCACACCCTGTTACAGCGGCCTGGAAAAGTTCCTACCGGGTGTGTGCCATTCGCTGCAAGGTAGCATTCATACTGTGTTGTAGATGTAACCCCAACCTCTGGTGGTGGCTCTTGGTATGGTTTTCTTACCTCCGTGAAGTTCAATAGAGAACAGTGTTCTTTCGCAAGTGTCACTTGTAACGATCCTGCTGCATTTAAACACTCTATTGGGCAATTAGACATGTCGTCCCAGCGTGTCACACTTCGCAGGAAATCCGCACAATATGTATAGTTGTGAGGTTCTGGTATAGCCAATATTCTCCCATTCGCTTTGGCACATATTACACATTGTGGCAACTGCAAAGTTTGTGCTGTATATTGCGCCCACTTGTACCACTCATTTGTGGAAGCACTACGCCAGGCGGCTGTGCTATTTTGGACCCTTACATCCCTTCGGTTAAGTACCAGCTTTCCCAACTCGTGTGAAGTAGTGGTGTTATCCTTCCAAGCCCAGGTCGGCAAGGTTGATGGTTGTGAAGCCTGAGTAGGGATTATCCGTGGCAGGTCCCCCTGACCCTCCTTCGCCCATGTTGCTAGTAGAAGGATGATGCCTATCAGGAGAAGGGCACTCACCCACACCCGCATCCTCACCAGTGCCAGAACTCCCACTTTCTCCGAGTGCGTAATTTATTACCTGGTCAATGCTCTGTTCTTCCCCTGTGTCCTCGTCCTCTTGTTCACTTACCTCGGGGTTACCCCTGGGCTGTGGTGGAGGAATGACACTTGTACAGTGATTAAGGTGGTACCATATGGATCGGCCCTCTACCTGAACTGCTGTAGGTGAGGCCTTAGTTACTGTGAATGGTCCTTCCCTTCTTGGTTCATTCCATTTTCTTCGAAAGGCTCGCACATAAACCTGGTCTCCGGGCTTAATCGGTCCTTCCTCTTGGTCTGCCTCTGGCTCCTTTTGCTTTTCCTGTGCATAAATAGACTTATGTATCACGGTTAACTGTTGCATATATTGTTTAAGTTCTACTTCTAACTGCTCCAAACTCGGGCCCTCATATACATCCCTTCGTCTGGGCACCGGCATGGGTCTGCTGGTGAGCATTTCATGTGGTGTGAGGTGAGTTGTTCGATTGGTTTGCATACGGCAACTCATTAGCGCCAGTGGCAATGCATCAATCCAATTTAACTTTGTAGTTGCCCAAATTTTGTTTATTTTCGTTTTCAACGTCCCATTCACCCTTTCCACCATGCCTTGTGATTGGGGGTGGTATACACAGCCAAATCTTTGCTTCACCCTCAGTGCCTGCAGCACCAGCTTAACTGTCTTTTTAACAAAAGCTGATCCATTGTCGGAGCTAATTATTGCTGGTATGCTAAACCGTGGAATCACCTCATTAGTCAAACATTTCACGACTGTACCTGCCCCTAGGTCTTTGGAAGGTACAGCCTCCACCCATCTACTGAATCGATCAATGATTACCAACAGGTATCGCTTACCTCGAACTGTTTTCAGCGTGTCCACATAGTCGATGACCAAATGTGTGAATGGCCCCTCGGGCACCGGTATGTGACCGATAGGTGTAGTTATGCCCTTTCTGACATTATTTTGTGCACATACCTCACACCTGGACAAAAAGTGATCTACTGAAGCCTGCAGATAAGGTGACCAAAACCCATCCTATATGACTTCCCCTCTCGCACAATGGTCCAGTCCACGCGCTTCTGAAATAAGACTGTTCAATAAGGAGGTAGGTGCCACTAACAGGCCGTTATCGGTGGTCCATAAGCCGTCCTCATTTGGCTTGGCTCCCCTCTGTCCCCACATCGTTTGTTCAGCTAATGTAGCGCGTCCCTGTATCTCAATGATATCCGTCTTTGTAGGCTCTGGTACCATTAACATGTGAGATGCTGTCTTAGCTACTTCATCCCCTGCATGATTTCCCTTTGTAACTATGTCACTGCCCTTTTTATGAGCCTGACATTTAACAATGGCTAATGCCCTAGGCTTTACTAATGCCTTTATTAGGTCAAAAATGTGTTGGAAATGTTGTATGGAATCCCCATTGCTTTTCTTAAAGCCCCTCTGTTTCCATACTGCACCAAATAGATGGCAGACTCCGTGTGCATAAGCCGAATCTGTGTAGATATCCACGTTTTACATCTTCCATCATTTCACATGCTGCTGCTAAAGCCTTAATCTCCGCCAGCTGGGCTGAACACGGCTGTTGACAAGCCTCTAACCTGATGGTCTGAAACCCTGTTTGGTCCTGTTGCACCACTGCAAATCCTGCATGATTTCCATCATGATCCCGATAACACCATCCATCCCCAAACAAGACTTTCTTGTCCTCATCAATCAGTGGTTCAGATTGTAAATCTGCTCGTAATTTAGAAAACACCATTGTCTGACCCACACAGTCATGGGGCTCCTCCTCACGACCAAGCGGGACATAGTCAGCCATATTACTTGTAGTACATCTTTGTATGGTGATATCTGAAAATGTCAGTAACATCTGATACGCTGTTATCCTAGCTGGTGTAAGTACAACCTTTCCTTTTTCCAACAACTCTGCCACTTTGTGGTGGGTATATATGATCACTGGATATCCCATAGTCACAGACGATGCTTTCTCATAAGCATAGTGCACTGCAGCCAGTCCCTGATAGCAAGGTGGATATCCCTGAGCCACCTCATCCAATTTTGTACTGTAATATGCAAGAGGCTGCTTCCCCTTTCCCACACCTGCTTCCTGTGTCAATACTGCTGCCGCATACCCATCCTGCCAGTTGGAAACATACAAATGAAAGATTTTTTCATAATTAGGCAGGGCCAAGGCCGGAGCCGACTGCAACTCCTGCTTAATTGTGTTAAAAGCCGTTTCTGCCTCATCATTCCACTGCAAAACATTCTTTAGGCTTGTTTGTCCTGCTTCCTTCATTATCTTTCTCAATGGCGTCACAATTTCAGCATATTCACCAATCCAGTATCCAGCCATCCCTAAGAATGTCATCATCTGTTTTACTGTCTGCGGCTTTGGAGCTTTGATTATTGCCTCTATCTGGTTCGGTGCTATAGTTTTAATTCCTTTGGAGATCAACCGTCCTAAGTACTCTACCTGCTGCATGCAAAACTGCAACCTTTTCCTAGACACTTTATGACCTCCGCACGCCAGCCTCTTCAGAAGAGCCACAGTATCTTGCTCACATTGTTCCTCAGTTTCAGAGCAAATCAACAAATCATCCACATACTGTATCAGCGTACTGTCTAAGGATATGCCTTCTAAATCTGCCTTCAGTACCTGATTGAACACATGAGGCGAGTGTTTGAATCCCTGCGGCATCCTAGTGTAAGTGTACTAAACACCCCTATAGGTAAAAGCAAACAAATACTGACACTGGTCTGCTAAGGGCACACTGAAGAATGCTGAACATAGATCAATCACTGAAAAGTAAGCTGCCTCTGATGGAACATTGGTCAGCAATGTGTGCGGAATCGGAACTACCGCTGGCCAATCTCTCACCACCTCGCTCACTGCTCGCAAATCATGTACTAGTCTCCACCTTGACTTGTCTGCCTTTAAGACTGGTAACAGTGGAATGTTGCATAAACTACATGTTTGATAAGTACTCCTGCCTCCACCAGACCATGTATAGTTGCCGCTATGCCGTCCTCTGCCTCTGGCTTCAGAGGGTACTGCGGTCTCCGGGGTGGAACTGCTCCGTGTTTCAATCTTATCTCTACCGGACTTGCAGACTTCACCAGTCCCACATCTGTGTCATGTCGCGACCACAAGCTGGCTGGCAACTCATTCAGCTTTTCCTCCTGTGTCCGACCTGCAGTTTTTAGCACAGGAAGCTGTCGTTGGGGGTTAATTTCAACCTCTTTCATCATGCCTATCATGTCTACAGTAACTGTTATCTTGATGTAATTGCTGTCTTCAGACATCCATACTTGTGGAGCAATCCTTCTCCAGTTTCTAACAGTGCCTGCTTGTCTCACCAGGGGTCCCAATTCCCTAGACAGATAACCCTTATTTACAAGCAATGTCACGTGAGGTGCAGCCCCCACCATTTTTCCAGGAAGGTGTCCCATTCAATCTGCAAGGCTGCCCCCTGTTTTCCAATTATCACTGCTACTGCTCTCAAGTGGTGCTGGCCACTCGTCCCTGTACACCACATCCTTCCCTGTTCCACATTTTGGGTGTCGTCTAAATATATCGTACAGTGCAGCTCAGACTGGGGTGGAGTTGCTTCAGGCAATATAGTCAGTATTCCCTTTTCCCACTTGCTCCAGGTTTCCCAGATTTGACTTTCTATATCCCCTATCCAAATCACATTAGCTCTGCTAGCTTCCTGCATTACCATTTGGACATTCGACCTCTCCACACTCAAACCATTTCTGGTACATTCTAATTTCAGCTCCAGTTTCAGCAGGGCGTCCCTACCTAACAAATTAATGGGAGTCCCTTTTGACACTAATATTGGCAATACTATCTCTCTGTTATTCATCTTTACACTCACGGGGGTCGTGCATCGTGTTAACTGTTTCTTTCCCGAGAACCCTACAGTTTTAACAAATTTTCCAGACATGGGAAGGTGGGAGGTATATTGTGGTTGCACACAAGTATAGGTAGCTCCAGTGTCTATCATCATGAGTGTTGATTGTCCCCCCAAAACTACCTGAACCACTGGTTCCTCTTCTGCCTCTCTGGTTATCATTGGGTAGTGTCCCTTCCCATCCGGGTTCTCTGGGCACCCCTAATGCCTAGCATAGGGGTTCATGGGTCCAGCCGGGCTTTCAATCGGGTCAGCCGGGGCTGTCCCTGGGGCGAGGTATTGTCCACCCACCATTGGTACCTGTTGGTATGGTGTGGGCCATGGATGGTTCTGATAATCCCTTCTCACATGTCCTACCTGCCCGCATCCCCAGCACACCATGTCAACTACCTGTTTCCTTACTGGCCTCCCTCGTCCCCCTTCTTGTAATCCCCCACCCTTGGGGGCCCCAGTCCTGTCTGGGCTGGTGTCCTGATTTGCCCCGTCCCTGATAAGGCATTTGAGGGAATGTCCCAAAGACATTTACTATTGGCCCAGTGGTTTCCGGCCCTTGTCTGGCTCTGGCATAGGCCTCACCACGTGTTGGTGCACCACTCATTTCAGCTGTTTCAGCCGGTTCTGTTGGTACTGCGAGCATTTTCTTCCCTTTTCCACGCTCTTTTCTTTTTAGTTCGTCAAGCTGCATTTGTACCAGTTTTCTTTGCACCTCCTCCTGCTGGTCTGCCAGTCTTTTTTAATCTTTGCGGTATTTGTCGACTGCATGGACCAAGTGGTCTCGGAACTGGATGTGTGGCATAGTTGACAGTCCCACCACCTCCTCCAGTCTGGACTTTACTTGAGTGGGCATGACATCTACAATAGCAGCTCGGAACAAAGTGATCATCAGCTCGTTGCCGTCTATTCCTTGTTCAGTTTCAAGTCTCCACTTTTTCAACTGACCCTCCAGATATGCTGCTGGGTTTTCTGTGTCCCCCAGTGAGTCCCCCTTCAATGCCTTGGGGTCCACTTTAAGCGGGTAGCTGAATCTGAGGGCCTGCCATACCACTGGCCTGACTAGGTCAAATGGTCGGCCATCAATCAATGGATTTCCTGCTGCGTTATTTATGCCTGCCTTTTCCAGGAGTTCCGCCAGTTTCGTGGTTCCTATTACTTTTGCCAGAAGTGCCTTTATATCTCCCATAGCCAATAGTCGTCCTGTGGTTTCCTCCTCAAAGGCCCTTATCCATTTTCTTGCCCCATCATAGATGTTAGGCAGAATGTTTTTCAGCCCTTCAAGGTCCTGTGTCCCCCAAGGAACATACTGTGTCTGTCCTGATCTTTTTGCAAGCAATGGCATCATTTTATTCCCCTGCACCTGTCTTGTTTCTACCTCTCACACCGGGGGTCTTATATCTAACTCCTGCCATGCTGATTCTCCTTGGGCCGCCTCTCCTTTCTTTCTCTCCACATGTGCTCCCAGTTCCTTAACTCTAATCTCCATTTGCTCCAGGGATTCCTTCATCTTTCTTTTAAAATCTTCCACCACTAAATCTCCATCCCTTGTTTCCCTCCTTCTCTCCCTATAACTTCCCCAATAACTGCCCGATTCCGTTTCCTCCTCACTGCCTTGCACTCTTTCCCTTGACCGCTGGCTTAACTCTCTCCGCTGTCCACCCCTTCCTTCGGCCCCCCTCTCTGCTGACTCGGGTACCTCCAAACTCCTCTGATTCCTCTGGTCCCGCAGCTTCCTGATCTCCCTTTCTACTTCATTTATTTCGTGCTCCATCCTGTCTTTTTCTCCTTGTTCCCTTCTCTGTTTATATTCTTTTATTTCCTCCACATTATCCACAGTGCTGATTTCTCCCTCTACTTCCATTATTCCTCTTATCACGGGGCATTGGTTTGCACCTTCCAGACCGGGGTAGGGAGGGGGATGCCTGGGGGATTTTAAACTGGGATATAAGGACGCTCCTCTTCCCATTATCCCCTGACCCTCGGATTGCTTCTCGGGCTCCCCTCCTTCTTTCTTGGTTATGTTTTCCTCAGCCTTTCCCCTTCTGCCCTGAACAGGTTAAGCACCTCTTGTTCCTTCTCCCTTTTCTTTTTCCGTTTCTCTGTTTTATCTCTGGGTCTGTGGTTCTTAATCAATACTTCCATTTCATCACATGTTTACATCAAAAGTACCTTCCCTGGGCCACTTTGTGTTCAATTTCTCTGTTCTTTTCTCCCATTTCTCAGAGCTCTTTTAACATCCTCTTTGGCTCCGGGGAATTTTTTACTTAATATCTCAACCGCGGTTAGTTTACTCATGGTGGTTGTCCTGTTAAGTGCACGTTGTAATTAATACAGTTTCAGTCCTTACACCTCCTCCGTCCTTGTAACCACTATATTACCTTACACAATTCTTATTGCTACTCTACTTTCTGCTATTCTACAATATTTTATCAATTTTATTTCTGTTACCCACTTACCTTAAATCGTATTTTGCCCGAGGCGGTACCACAAAACACTTTATTCTGCCCGTACAGACCCCTGACCTCTCAGGGCGGTATCCACAGAACACTTGCCTCGTCCGTGCAAACCCCTGACCTCTCAGGGCGGTATCCATGAGGTTGTAATAAACACTTAAAGCAATGCTGTACTTCCTTATCACAAATATTATTACTCCCCGTTTCAACAGGTTAATAGTCCAAATAAAGCGGAAAACCGCTTACCTTTTTAGTGGGTGGCCACCCTATTTCCTGTTTTCCCGGGGAGCTCCGTGGGGCGAGGAAGCGCCCTTGGCTGGTCGTCCTCTTCTGAACGGGCCTCTATCCTACCCTGCTCGCAGCGCCAATTTTGTCGTGGTTTAGAGACTTAAAGTTGGATAAGATGACACAGACACGGAGAATTCTTCAAGAAGACGAAAGCCTTTTATTTGCAAACAAAACAGCTGGAACATTCAGAGATTACAGATCACCTGTCTGTTCTCTAACTGCTCGCCGATTCACAGAAACTAGTAGCTTTTATTTCAGTTCTTTAGCCCTATCACTGCTTCATTATCTTGCGTGCTGTACTCCTTTCACATCAATCTATCCTCAGTTCTAATATTTTCTGCCTTGCCACCATTAAATCCCGACCTTGGTTAAATCTTATTAAACTTACATTTCCCGTTCATATCTTTTCCTCTTTCGCCACCCTTAAATTCCAACTTACTCTAATCTCCCAGCTGCGTCTGCTTTGCCACCCTTATGTTTTAGCTACAGCCAAGGTTACACACACCATATTATAATGTTACATATTAGTTTAAGTTTAGTACAAAGATACAAATGTATTTATTAAGAATACAGATACACCACACAAAAGTAAAATTAAGCTTAAGTAAAAGTAAATAACTTGTTTAGCGCCTTGATTACTAGATAAATGTTAAGTGCTGCAAAACTAACAAACACGTGAATCTGAGTACAATATAGCTGACATGATATGCTGGCTATGATAAATGTCTTAATTAAGTCTTCTATAACTTCCATACTATCTCTCCTTGGATCCCATGCGACCTAACCTTCCAGAACAGCCTTTCATGTGGAACCTTGTTGAAAGCCTTACTGAAGTCCATGTACACAACATATATAGCTCTGCCCTCATCAACCTTTTGCGTCACATCTTCTAAAAACTCAATCAGATTTTTGGGACACGACCTCCCACGTACAAAACCATGCTGACTATCCCTAATCAGCCTTGTCCATCCAAATGCCTGTATATCCTATCCCTCAGAATACTCTCCAGTAACTTTCCAACTACAGATGTTAAGCTCACTGGCCTATAGTTCCCAGTATTTTCCCTGCAGCCCTTCTTGAATAGAAGCACAACATTTGCCACCCTCCAGTCTTCCGGCACCTTTCCTGTATTTAAGGATGACTCGTAAATTTCAACCAGGGCTCCCGCAATTTCCTCTCTAGTCTCCCGCAATGTCCTCGGATATATCTGATCAGGCTCTGGAGATTTGTCTACTTTCATACACGATAGTACCTTCAGTACTTCTTCAAAGGTAATACTGACTGCTCTCACGACACATCCATTGACTGCCCAGAGTTCCTCCGTTCTACTGTCTTTCTCCTCGGTAAATACAGAGGAAAAATACTCACTGAGCACCTTGCCCATCTGTGGCTCCCCACAGATTTGACCACTGTGATTCATCAGCGTTTCCACTTTCCCTCTAGTTACCCTTTGTCCATTAATAAATTGGCGGCTTTGTGTCCACATTTGCGGGTGATATGAAGATAGGTGGAGGGGCAGTTAGTGTAGAGGAAGCAGGGACTCTGCAGAAGATCTTGGACAGGTTGCGAGGGTGGGCAAAGAAGTGGCATATGGAATACAGCGCAGTAAAGTGTGGTGTTATGCATTTTGGTCACTGTATGTCATGTTGTTACTTGTGGGCGGAGCACCAAGGCAAATTCCTTGTAAGTGAATACTTGGCCAATAAACTTACTTACTTACTTACTTACTTACTTACTTACTTACTTACTTACTTACTTACTTACTTACTTACTTACTTACTTACTTACTTACTTACTTACTTACTTACTTACTTACTTACTTACTTACTTACTTACTTACTTACTTACTTACTTACTTACTTACTTACTTACTTACTTACTTACTTACTTACTTACTTACTTACTTACTTACTTACTTACTTACTTACTTACTTACTTACTTACTTACTTACTTACTTACTTACTTACTTACTTACTTACTTACTTACTTACTTACTTACTTACTTACTTACTTACTTACTTACTTACTTACTTACTTACTTACTTACTTACTTACTTACTTACTTACTTACTTACTTACTTACTTACTTACTTACTTACTTACTTACTTACTTACTTACTTACTTACTTACTTACTTACTTACTTACTTACTTACTTACTTACTTACTTCCCCAAATGCAACATCTCAGCAATAAAGATGTAGTTTATTTTCTAAATAGCGAGAGGATTCAGAGAACGGAGGTTCAGAGGCACCTACCTGTCCTCTAGTGCGATAGTGATCCTCTTTCAAACCCTTACTTGACAATCCTGGAATCATAAGCTAGGCTCACCCCTTCCAACTTTGTGGTCTCTCACTGTGTTGAGCAATGTTGAAGACCTCTATTGCCTGTGGTCTGATTTGTTGCTGTACAACGTATATTATTTTGTTTCTACGTAGGATCCATCCAACTTAAGGCACTTTTCACAGATATAACTGGAAGTGAATACCCGGAGAATGAAAAATGACCAGAAGAACATTTTTTGGAGAGATTCATAGAGTATAGAGGCATAGAGTGATACAGTGTGGAAACAGGCCCTTCGACTCCACTTGCCGCACCAGCCAACATGTCCCAGCTACACTAGTTCCACCTGCCTGCATTTGGTCCATATCCCTCTAAACCAGTCCTATCCATGTATCTGTCTAGCTGTTTTGTATCTGTCTAACTGTTTCAGAAGAATATAAGAACAAATAGAGGAGGCAGAGTGGTGCAGTGGTAGAGTTGCTGCCTTACAGTGCCAGAGACCCTGGTTTGATTCTGACTACAGGTGCTGTTTGTACGGAGTTTTCACATTTTCCCATCACCGCGTGGGTTTTCTCTGGGTGCTCTGGTTTTCTTCCACATTCTAAAGACATGCAGGATTGTAGGTGAATTATCTTCTGTATATTGTCCCTAATGTGATAGGATGCAAAACTGGGATAATATGGAAATAGTGTTCGGGTGATCGATGGTTGGCACTAAACCAAATAGTGAACATAATAATTCATCGTATGAAATAATAGTGAGATCAGTCCAGTATTCAATTCATTTGCACAAGGATGCACTGATGTTTAGCTTAGCTTAGTTTAGAGGTACAGCATGGAAACAGGCCCCTCAACCCATCGACTTCATGCCGACCCAAGATCAACCAGTCACACTAGTTCTATGTCATCCCATTGCCGCCACAAGGGTAATTTTACCAAGGCCGACAAACTTACAAACCCACATGTCTTTGGGATGTGGTAGGAACACACGTGGTAACTGAGAAACCATCTTCTTCTTGTTGCGTTTGAGGCAGCAGAGGTTATGTGACGCCCTCCAGGCGCTGTAGCCAGTTCAACGTGCTGTTGTCGAGGGCCATGTGGTCCACCACTCACCACTCCACCAGGGGGGGGGGGGGGGGGGGAAGGACAGCGCAGTCGAAAATGCCGTGCTGCGCTGTTTGCTGTTCTGCTCCACACATGCAGGCTGCTGATGGACCCAGCCCCCAGCGATGCATGTATGCGTTCTGTACGGAGCCGGTTCAGGGCGACCCACTCTTTGCGGGGCAAGTCTGAGCTGGGTGGGGCTGTGGTGTTTGGTGTAACAGTGAATTGCAGAGGTGGTGAAGTCTGTTCCCAGCTGGTTCTCAATGCTCCTAATGTGTTGAAACCAGAGCCACAGAGGTTCGCTGCATGACGGGAGAAGGGGCGACGAGATGACAGGCGTTGAGGTCCCAGTTGCTGTGAGTCCTGGGCGATGTGGTGCAAAGGTTGTTTGACATGCGTTGGGGGTTTGCACTCCAGCCTGTGGGTGAAGTACTCTCTGTGAAGCTTGGCGAGTGCGATACCTGCGAGAACCGGCAGAAAATCCATCGGAGTAGGGCGTAGGCAGCCGGTGATGATCCGCTTGGATCATGTTGTCGACCTCCCCGTGGTGAACCCTGTCAACTGACCTCATTCAGGTGAACGACAGCAAACAGAGACAGCAGCAGAAATAACAATACATTAAAACTCTACATAGACAGGACCTGAGGTCAGGATCAAACTCATGACTCTGGCTCTGTAAATTATGTTATTCAAAGTAAGGTCATAGCAACAAACTTTTCCTTATCTTAAACAGCTGGATCCGAAGAGATTAAACAAGTCTCTCCCAAGTATACTCAAATCCTTGAAATCAGAAGATCGTGTTCTCATTGTTGGCACAACACGACGTCCCTTTGATGCAGAATTAAAGTCTTCCAGAAAATTGTACTCATTCCAAGACCAGACTACACGTCTCGATTTGGTGAGTGTGGAGCAAGAACCTTCCCTCTAAGGAAGATATTCTTGTGACATGTACAAGGACATCTCTGGACATTCACATTTACAATGAGAAAGAAATGATCAAATAAAAATCACGCACAAAATCCCTTATTTAAAAATATCACACTGTACTTGTTTACTTGTACAACCACAGAACCGCACATGCAAGAAAAATACCAAAGGATGTGGACTAATATTAATAAACTGGGTCTGTGAATTTTCCATTGCACCAAAGATTCAGTATATGCTCCATGGGATCTGTTCATTGCTTCATTGATTGAAAGATACAGCATAGTAACAGGCCCTTTGACACACTGAGCATTCACATTAGTTCCATGGAACCCCACTTTCACACTAGGGGCAATTTACAGAGGCCATTTAACCAACATGCCCGCACATCTTTGGGATGTGGGAGGAAACCAAAATACCCTGTGGAAATCCACGAGGTCACAGGGAGAATGTGCAAACTCCACACAGACAGCCCTGAGAGCAGGATCGAACCCAGGTCTCTGGCACTGTGGGGCAACAGGCCTACCAAATGTAGCTGCCATTACATTCAAAGTAATTTCTATATCAGTGCTTAGTGTGAGGAATGAAAAGAAGGAACTCAGAGATACAGTGCAAAAGATTGGACTGGAACTACAAATTAACTAAAGTCCTTCCCCATTTTACTCAGTACAACTCTAACTTGACTCCTGACTAAAACTAGGCATTGAATGTGTTGTGAATTCATAGGGAGTGCCACTGACCCTTGGATCAAAGTCAGACCTGTAGGTATTGACTGAGTCCACAATATCCTATTTCATAATCTGCACAAATGCAGTAAAATGCAGCTGAAAACCAAATGTACACGTTCTCAAATCCATACCTATTACAGAGTCCGGGGTATGGACTTTTTCTGCTTAAAGGTTCATTCAAAGGATAAGACTGAAGAGTTGTTAGTATATAAAAGTCAAGAAGAATTGGGCATAGCTCAGTCACAACAAGATTCTGTGATCTTCTAAACCACATAACTTGACTGCACCCAAATTACATGCCAAGGAAGCTCAAGATACAAACGTCCCTCTTTGTACCAAATGAAAGTTCATGGAGTGTGGACGATTTTAATTGTATTTGGCAACATCTCAGAAATTCTTTGTTGCAAAGACCTTTATATGTTCTTACTCCATCTCCCAATTCTGACAAAGACATGTTTATGTTGCCAGTTTAAACGTTCATCTTCCACAATTACCAACAGTAAGTTACTAGCTGCTTTCCCTGACATGTAATTGTGTTATTTAATACAATAATTAATAATTACAACTCTCATGTTTCATGTCACAGTGTTGTGGAAGACCATAATCCAACAGAATGGTGGGATCCTGACACATTCATTGGATATGAGTTCCCTGGCTAAGATCACTGATGGCTACACACTGGGCCACCTTACCCAAGCTGCAAAGGATATTCTTACTGAAAGACGCATAAAGCAGCTACACACAAAACCTCTGACTGCAGTGGAATTTATCCCCCCTCTGGCCAAGCAGGAACCTGTGTACCAAGAGGAGGAAAATTCACCCCTGTTCCACTATCTAAAATGGCTGCTCCTTGCCTTCTGGCTGCATTTCTCACCCGCCATCCTCATCTTTGGACACCCTGTGCGTAGGGGAGAGGGCAGGACTGAAGATGTCCTGGCTGGGCACTGCGGGGGGTTGAATGAATCCTTGACAAGGATTGTAACATCATTATATAGTCGTTTATTTAGTATATTTGTTTGTCTTGTATTATGGTGGTGGGTTCTGTTTTGTTTTATTGTATTGTAAATATTATTTTAAATAATTGAATAAATATTTTGATTAAATAAATTCAAAACATTTAAAAAGGAATAAAATTAATTTAAGCTAAAGAGGATTTTTTTTTTACCATGGCACAGTTGACGCTCGGTTGCTAACTAAAGCACTATAAATGCTGTAGAGCGAAGTACATTCTGCAAGATTCAGTAATTAGTGGCAAATCGGTATCTGTTTTGTCAAAAAATAAGCATTTTGAACACGTCTGGCATATTCGAACTCAGAGGATCAAAAGTAAAAATGAGATTCTCAGTCACCTGTTAGTCTGCTCAGTTTTGCTGTTAACATTATATTCAGTTTCCATGTTGTTTTAAAAGAAAGTTCAATCTCTATGTATATTTTTCCGGTAACCTCACCAACACGAAACTCTGAAACTATTTCACTTCTAGAGAACTGTGAAATATTTTTGTATCCAGGCAAGAATCACATGACATTGGATTTGGCCGCATTGATTTCAACAGAAAGTGAGACCTGCCATTCTACATCACCAGGTTTCATTTTAGTTTCATTTATTTTTAAATTTAGAAATCTAGCATGCAAGAAGGCCCTTTGGCCCATCAAGTCCGCACCGTCAATACCCATTCACACTAGTTCTATGTTATCCCACTTTCTCATCCACTCCCTAGACACTTTTTTCACATGCAATTAACCTACAAATCCGCATATCTTTGGGACGTGGGGGGAAACCGGAGCACCAGGATGAATCCCATGCGGTCACAGGGAGAACAGGAAAACTCTGTAAAGACAGCCCTCAATGTCAGAACCTGGGTCTGTGGTGCTATGAGGCAGCAGCTCTACCCGCTGCCAGTTATTAAATGTGCGTTGGGTGAAGGCTGCCCTCAGTTATCTGGTGCAAGTGACCAATATCATGAGGACTTGTCATTGGACACGTTTAAACACAAGAGATACTCTGGAATTTTCTTCAACACCATCAAAGATTTGCAGGTCAAAGCCTGGCCATGTGTTGGCAGAACAGCACTGGACCAGAGCACGCTAGCCATTCCTTTAAGAATTGATCCTAAAGGAATAGTAATCACAACCCAGCTTGATAGATCCCTTGTCTACCACACTTACATTTGCAAACAGGTATAGAAATGTGGTTTGATGTTGTAAACACCTCAGTACCCTGCTGCACCAAGGTATTCGATTGAAATGGCAGATTGAGATCAGCATCACAAAAGGAAAACATGTTTAATTGCCTTCAAGACATTCCTAGACTGTTCATATATTCACTTGCTATCCTGCCTGTCATGTCTTTCTGATATATTCTGCTTATGGAATTCATTTACACCATTTAGTGAGGTGGGCTATTCAGCACCCGCTGCCTATTCTGCCATTCAATAAGATCATGGCACATTGGCAGTTTCCTTAATGCAAACTATAAATCATGGAATTAATAAGTACCAAAACCATATCAACGGGCTTCCTAGAGTAAGGTGTCTCTGTTTCAAGAGCAACGAGTGCTAGGAACTGAGCTTCACACATTAGTAGCACCTTTCCTCACAGCCGTGATGTCAGCAAGGCGTGTGCGGACGTGGCGCAGAAGGACGAGAAGCTGAAGTAAAGAAGTCGAAGCCAAAGATCCGGATGGAATCGAGGCTGAAATGTCAAATAACTGAAAGAGTACGTAGCCGAAACGCCAATTAACCGAAAGGATGGGATGCCTAAGTGCAAACTAACCGAATGGGCAGGACACCTGAAAGCCAAATAACCGTAAAGCTGCATCGCCTAAAAGCAAACTCACCGAATGGCCGCTCTGCCGAAACGCCACCTACCCGAAAGGCGGCGTCGCCTACAAGCCAACGAACCGAATGCCGCTCAACAGAAAAGTCTAGCAACGGACATGACGTTGCTGGGAGGCAGGACTTGTCAGCGATTGGTCCAAAACCCCCATGTCCATCACATCACTGTGGAGGGATGAACATTGTCCCACACCTCCGCTCCACGCATATCCCCTCCTCTCTCTCCCCGTCTCTCTCCCCTCTCCCCCTTCTCTCTCCCCTTTCTCTCCCCCCTCTCTCTCCCATCTCTCTCTCCCCTTCTCTCTTTCTCTCCCCTTTTCTCTCTTTTCCCCCTCTATCTCTCCCTTCTCTCTCTCCCTTCTCTCTCTCTCCCCCCTTCTCTCTCTGCCCCACTTTTGCAGACCGGCTATGGAAGTTGAGAAAAATGGCACTGACAGCAAAGATAGATACAAAATGCTGGAGTGACTGAATGGGACAGGCAGCGTCTCTGGAGAGAAGGAATGGGTGGCGTTTTGGGTCGAGACTCTTCAGACAGTGTTCAGGTCTGAAGAAGGGTCTCAACACGAAACGTCACCCATTCCTTCTCTCCAGAGATGCTGCCTGTTCCGCTGAGTTACTCCAGCTTTTTGTGTCCATCTTCGGTTAAAACAGTTTACAGATTCTGGTGTTTTATGCGTGGGAGCTTGCTGTGTGCGTTCTGAGGGAGAGTGGGGGCTGTCCCGAGGGATGCGCACCTTTGGCCGCTAACAACTTGGTGCTTGGGTTCAGATTGCCCAGTCACCTATGACTTGTGTGGGAAAATGAACCCCCACCCTCCTGCCGGTGGAAACGGTGGAGAGAGAGAGAGGGGGAGAGAGAGAAGAGGGGAGAGAAAGAGAGAAGGGGCGAGAGAGAAGAGAGATGGGGAGAGAGAGAGGAGGGGGAGAGAGAGGGGGGAGAGAGAGAGAGAAGAGGGGAGAGAAAGAGAGAAGGGGAGAGAGAGAAGGGAGCAAGAGGGTGGAGAGAGAGGAGAGAGAGAGAAGAGGGGAGAGAGAGGAGGAGGAGAGAGGAGAGAGAGGGAGAGGGGGAGAGAGAGAAGAGGGGAGAGAGAGGAGGGGAGAGAGAGAAGAGGGGAGAGAGAGAGAAGGGAGAGAGGTGAAAGAGGGGGGAGATAGAGGGGAGAGAGAGAGGAGGGGGATGGGGGAGAGGGAGGGGGGAGAGAGAGGAAGGGGAGAGAGAGGAGGAGGAGAGAAGGGGAGAGAGAGAAGGGAGATGGAGTGGGGAGAAAGAAGAGGGGAGCGAGAGGGGGGAGAGAGGGGGAGAGGGAGGAGGTGGAGAGAGAGGAGGGGAGAGAGGAGGTGGAGAGAGAGGAGATGGAGAGAGAGGAGGTGGAGAGAGGGGGGGAGAGAGAGGAGGTGGAGAGAGAGGAGGTGGAGAGAGAAGAGGAGAGAGAGAAGGGGGATGAGAGAGAAGGGAGAGAGAGGGGGGAGAGAGAGAGGGGAGAGAGAGAAGAGGGGAGAGAGAGAGAAGAGGGGAGAGAGAGAAGAGGGGAGAGAAGTGGTGACAGGAGCGTGTGGGTCATTTTCCCACACACGCTGTTAGGTATGTGATATAATTAGCATATGTGATGTCTTGTGCAAGGACGCATGCGCAAGGGAGACTCAGGGGAGACTCAAGGTGGCGTCCTGGAATAGTGTAATCCCGTGTCCGAGCCTTATTGAAGTCTGGTCCAAACACCCAAATACACAACAATTGGCGATGAGGATAAAAGAACAGGGAAGAAAAGAAGGAAAGCCAAGAAAAACAAAAACAAGTCAAAATAGAGGTTGTATTTGGAAACAAAGTGGAACAGCACCACGCAAAAAGATTTGGAGCCAAATGGTTTTGAATTGTCGCCAAAGAAAAAAAAAGGTTGGAACAGGAAGCAAGAGCGCAAGGAAGACAAGCAGGGCAGAAAGGGTGACCGAGTGCAGCTGGAAGCTAGGAACGATGGTGTCAACTTACCTGGAACGTTTTCCAGGGCTATGCAGCCCACTGCCAGGCCTAAGCAGCAGCCACAGACATCGGGTGAGGGCCTAGTACCGTGTAGGCCACGGACAGGTCCGGAGAAACCACCGACGAAAGCCGAGTCTTCAGCCCGGTCGGGAGCAGAGTCAGCCCGACCGTGAGCAGAAAAGCGGACTAGGCCCCGCGAGAGAAGCAGAGAGAGCCGAGAAAGCCTGGTTGCAAGAGACGGCCGAGAGCAGGGAACGCCCGGACGTGAGAGGAAGTCCGGCCCCGAGTAAAGAGTGGGTCCGCGCGAGAGAAGCAGTACACAGCATTCAAGCACTTCAGCCCGGTCGGGAGCAGAGTCAGCCTGGTCAGGGGAGAAAGTGGAGAAAGCCCGTTCGCGGGAGAAAGCCGGCCGAGGGAGAAGCGGGTCCGGGCGAGAGAAGCGGGGCACAGCGCTTAACCAGCTGCCGACGGCGGGACACAGTCCCGACTCTTGGAGCAGCGGGGACCAGCAGCAGAAACGAGCAGCGACTCACCTTCACCTTCCACAGGGTGTCCACGGGAACCAGCGACGAGCCGAGCAGCGGGTCCAGTTGCAGCCGGGAGGGCTGTGGAGACAGCGGGCAGGCATGTTAGCGGAGCAACGGGAGTCGACTTGGCAGCGAGCCAGCAGAGGCAACAGCAACGGCTGAGCCAGCGGCAGCATCGGAGGTCCGGAGTGGCCAGCAGCAAAATTACCAGTGGGAACAGCTCGAGAGGTCGAGGATGCACCGGAATCCACAGGCCAACAAGCTGGACCGGTGAAATCCTTCACAATAAAAGCACTGTTGAATGTAATGCATTATTCACTATTCCTTCACAGTAAAAGCAGGACTGCTTGGATGTAATGCATTCATCACTGTTATTAATAATAAATCTGTGTGCATAGCAGGAATATGGTTTAAAATGTTCTAGTTGGCTATTAACCTGAAATGTTGGTTATTAGTATAAATATATTATTATAAGATTAAGTAATAGTCAATGGGCTGGATCACTTCTTAGTGTGTAAAAGGATTAAGTCCAGGGCAGAAAACACAGTGAGAGAATAGAATATAGTGCACCTGAATAGCAACAGGTAGCATGGCTTTTCAAATTGTCCCAGTTAGATTCTGGGTGTTATTTTGGGAAATGGACTAAAGTCTTGGAGGCTTCGTTCATTTCCAATTATATCACTGGAGAGAAGAAGAGATCATGGTTCATATTAGGCTTAGGAAGAAGAGGGTTATCACACCTTTTACGTATGTTATTGCGGCCAGCAAAGCCCACGGATAAAACGTACGAGGAGTATAAGGAGGCATTAATGGCTCATTTCTCGCCAAAACCTCCAAGGGCATCCAGAGGCAAGAAGCCTGAACTGAAGAGGGCAGGGAGTCCCTCAAAGGACAAACGGGAGTTGCAAAGTGTCAAAAGTCAAGGGCAAAGTGACAAAAGTCAAGTGCCAAGTGACAAAGGTCAAGTGCAAAAGGCCAAAGGTAAAAGGCAAAGAGACAAAAGGCAAAGGCAAAGGGAAATTGCCATCCAAAAACATTTCGATGCAAAAGGCAGCTGTAGTCACTCTGCAAGCTGCATCTGTGGTTACTGATCAAGGGTACGCTACAGAACTATGCGACAAGCAGTCATTTTGATCCAGAGATGGTACAAAGCATGCAAAATAGGGCATTCCCAGTTTGTGCAATATTAATCAATGAGGGATTCAACTATTACTATCCAGGCTGCCTACAAGAGTATAATGGTTAGGCAGTGGGTTAAGCAAAAGAGAGCTACTGTAAAAGTGCAGTCAGTACTCTGAATGAGTTGGTATAGGAAAGACTTAAGAAGACAAATAGAGGCACAACAGAAAGGTTTAAAGGATACAAAAGGCTTAAACGATATATGAAAGACTTCCTCAAACTAAATTATACAGCAGTTATAGTGCAGTCTCACTACTGTGCTTATGAAGCAAGAAAACTATACAGAGCACAAATCAAAGCCACTGTTGCATTGCAAAGACAATATAGATCCTACTTCTTGATGAAGAACCAGAAAGGTGACTTAAGAAGACAAATAGATGAACAACAGAAAAGACTTAAACGATACAAAGAACGGTTAAATAAATGTGTGACAATGAGTAGAAAGCTGCTAATAGAAAAGTCTAAAGAAGAGAGGCTTGTCGGTCAAGACAAAAGTATGCAGGACCGATTGCGATTAGGACACTTCACTGTAGTCCAGCATGGAGCCTCCTTCACTGAGCAATGGACAAATGGTTATGCATTGCAGAATCTCATTAAACCGCAAGAGCAGATAAATACACAGCGAGTGGAAATTGAAAAACTGAGGAAGCTGCTAGAAAACGAAAACTTGCAGCCATGGCTCAGATCCCACCTACAAAGAAGAAAACAAAGCAAATATATGAACCAGAAAATGAAATGCAGAATATTAGGAACAGGAAGAAATTTGCAAATTAGATTAGGACATTTAAAAGGGAAGAAGCAGAGATACAGGCAGAGCTAGAGTGATTAAAAAGTGTTCGCAAGTTACACATAAAGGAACGGAAAATGATAACACATAAAGCAAGGGGTAATGTATTTGGTTTATGGAAGATGGGTGGAATGAAAAAAATATAAGTGCTGGCTTAGATAGGATTATTACAGTTATGAGGATGTATTGTAAGATGAATGTAATAATACCATTTTGCAACAGTGTATTAATCAATTATATTTTAGGTAAAGAGCATATTACTGTGGTTTAGATATGATTATGACAGTTATGAGGATGCATTGGGACATGACTGTAATAATACAATTGTGCAACAGTGTATTAATCAATGATATGTTAGGTAAAGAGCTTATACCGTGCAGGTGAAATTGAGTTAAAAGGAAAGGAGTGCGGTGTATGTAATAGAGATGGTGTTACCTTCCTCCAGTTAAAGGGGAGGAGTGTTAGGAATGTAATAGAAATGGTGTTACCTGCCTCCAAGTTAAAGGGGGAGGAGTGTTAGGTATGTGATACAATGGTGAGATTAAACGAGAACTTACCAGTTTGAAGTTTGATCTTTATTTTATGAGCAGTTACGATGAGGGATTAAGTGAAGACCCCGCCAGCACGCATGCGCGACATTCTTCAAAGCAGCGGTGTGGAATCACAGTAATAGTAATTGAAATAAACATAGTAAGATAAGAAGAACTAGGATACCAGTTGACCTTTATAATAGAGGGTGGAAGCGGAGGGCACGTAATCCCTCATCGTAACTCCTCATAAAATAAAGATCAAACTTCAAACTGGTAAGTTCTCGTTTAATCTTACTATTTTACTTCGGAGTCACGTGAGTGACGACGTGAAGATTTTAAAGATCTGGGATTTCAAGCCATGGAACAATCCATGCTTTACTCACTGCCGAAGTCATCCAAGGGAGGAAGTATGTTATCGTAATTAAACATGAATCAATTTTAAAAACAATTATTTATTTTTTAAACAAAGAAAATAATGCTCCCTCGGGCTAAATTATATATTTGCAGAACTTAAAATTCTTTCTGCAAACACTGCAGGTTTCGCAATCGGCTTGTTATAAAATATCTGGAAAGTCCTTTCAGTAGACCATCCTGCAATTGCCAGAATATGGTCCATTGGTACCTCCATATTTCTGTCTGCCGATGTTGCTGCTGCCCTGGTGGAGTGAGATTTAAAAATGTCAGTATCCACCCCAGCAGCCCCCAGAACCTGTCTGAGCCATCTTGAGATGGTCTGTACTGACACCCGACCATTAGGCTGTTTGAAGCTAACCCATAATGCCATTTTGCTTCCTCTTAAGGCTTTTGTTGTACTAAGATAAAGCAGCAGGTGTGTCATGACACACAAACGGGGGTCAGGTGGGTATGCCCGAAATTCCAAACTTAGTCCCGAAGTTCCTGGTGTACTCTGTTTGACCAGCTCCAAGATTCTGAATGTTATCTTGTCCGTCGATGTTACCATATTGTGCAGTATTAATTTGTATAGGGACTGGACCCTTTGAGCTGAAACCAAGGCCATCAGCATGACTGTTTTTAGTGTGAGCTGTTCCACGGACAGGGACTTAGCTGGTGACCAACCCCTTAGTAATGTCAGGACGACACTGACGTCCCAGATCTGGGTGTACCTTGGTCTGGGGGGATTGGTGTTATAGATACCCCTCATCAGTTTGGCAACCAGAGGGTGAGATCCTATGGACTGCTGTCCTGGTGCCTGCCATAAATACCCTGACAGAGCACTCCTAGCACTGTTAATTGTGCTGTAACTCAGTCCTTCATCGAAGTGAAGGCTGGAAAGGAACTCCAGGACGTTGGTAATTGTAGCTGATCTGTATGCTACCCCAGTCCTCGAGCAGTACGCTTCCCACTTCCGTATGCTGGAGAGGTACTTCTTCTTGGTCGATTCTCGGTAGGCCGCCGTGATCATGTTCATGGTCCTGTCCGATAATCCCATGTCCAACAAAGGCCGTTTCAAATTCTGCAAGCCAACAGATTTATCCTGTCATGGCACGGATGACTTTCGCCCGTAACAGGATGGACCAATAGGTCTGGTCTTTTGGAAATGGTCATGAGTGGTTCAGAGACCATGTCGAGGACCACAGGGAACCATGGCTGTGTAGGCCAATCGGGTACTACCAAAATACCTGAAGCTGAGTCCATTTGTATTTTGCGTAGGACCCGTCTGATGAGGCAGAAGGGGGGAAGGGCATAGAAAAACAATTTTCCCCAATTCAGCGAGAAAGCGTCCATCGCTGCTGCCTCAGGTTCTGGTTCCCAAGCGACATATGTTGGTAACTGGTGATTCAGTCTGGATGCAAAGAGACCGATATCAGGTGTACCATACCGCTTTGTAATATCAGCAAACACTTTGTGGTTCAACATCCATTCGGTGTTGTCATTAAATTTTCGTGACCTGGTGTCTGCCACTGTATTGAGCTTACCTGGTAGGTAAGTTGCTGATAGCCAAATATGTCTGTTGACACACCATTGCCAGATTGTGTTGACCAGATCGTCACACGATATCGATTTTATTCCACCCATATGGTTAATATAAGCCACCACTGTGGTATTGTCAATTTGTAGCTGGACATGCAAATGGTGCATAGTTGAACAGTAAGCTTTTAGCCCATAAAACGCACCCAACATTTCTAAATAATTTATACCCAGTGTCTGTAGTAGTGATGATTCTTGTATGTTCCATCTGCCACCAGTACTAGATATAATGTTAGTTGCTCCCCAGCCCTGAGCACTGGCATCCGTTTGTAATGTGAATGCTGGGTTGCTGATAACGATGGGGCTGGAACTATGCCAAATGTTTTCTTGTTCCATTGTAATTCTGAAATTGCTTTAGCTGGTAATTACATAGGTCGATCAAAATGACCTGCATTTTGTTTTAGCGCTTCCACCTTTGCCCTTTGTAAGTTTTGGTAATGCAAAGGTCCAAGTTGAGTAGCTGGAAATGATGCTACTAATTTCCCAATTACTTTTGCCACCTGTCGAATAGATGGTTGATTAGTAACAATCAATTTGTTGCAGGCTTCCACTAATTCTGCTGCTTTGTCCTTTGGCAATGTTACAGCCATGTGGACTGAGTTAATTGTGAATCCCAGATAGTCCATAGATAGTCCATAGTTGTGGATGGTGTCAACTTAGATTTACCTGGATGTATGACAAACCCCAGTGTTTCGAACAAATGTTTGGCAGCTAATTTAGCTAATTCCAGGGTTTCCCCCACAATCAAGATATCATCAAGATATGCCATGACAATATGTTTTTGTTTTCTTAGTATTGCCAAGGCTGGTTTTAATATCTTGGTAAACAGTCTTGGGGCTGATGTTAAACCATTAGGCAACGCTTTATACTGCCATTGTTGCCCCATCCATTTTAGGTATCTACGATGATCCTTGTGAATGGGTACTGAATAGTATGCATCTTTTAAATCGATGCATGCCGTGAAGTATCCTTTGGAAACTAATTGTTTGGCAGTAACAAATGTTTCCATTTTGAAATGTATATACCTAACATTCAGTGTAGTTAAGTCAATGATGATGCGACATCCACCATCTTTCTTGGTTTTTGTAAAAATATTCGATACAAAGTCATGTTCTGTTTTCTCTATGACTCCTTTAGCATGTAACCTCACCAGTTCTGCATGTCCCTCGCATTTTTCCCGTTGTGAGAGTACAACTCCCTGTGAGGTACATGTTGAACTGGTGGTATACCTTTTTGGATGAAATCAATTTTGTATCCCTGAATACTTTGTAGTATATTTTTATCAAGTGTAATAGTCCTCCATGCTTCCAAAAACAAGTGTAACCTTCCCCCTGTTAGTACAGGCCCTACACCTTTTATGTTCTGGAAGGAACCAGACCTACCTACCTCCATGTTTACCGGCAGTGTGTTAATTTATTTGGCCTCTGTTTCTTCACTGGTCGAGGCGCCGGAGTGTGGGGTTGGCGCATCTTCCATGAGGGCCGCTCTAGGCCCTGGCCTAAAAAAAGACCTCCGGGGATGATGTTGACGCCTGCTGGTGGATGCATAGGGGTGCTGCTGCCTGGGGTGTGTGGTTTTACTCGTTCCTGGACCTGCCCTCATGAGCCCAACGGCTTTCGACTCTTCATCCAGATCCTTGACTTGCTTCGACAAGTCTTTCCCAAACAGCAGTATTTGTGGCTGTGCAGTTGCAGTTTTGCACAGCCCTGCTAATTTGGGATTGAGGGCAGGTCTGATGACATCCTTCCGTAGGCAGTTTACCAAATACTGTGTGTTACACAGTAGAGCCAGAGTGTCCTGCTGGTTATCGGTCATTTCGACCCCATCAACCGAACGAGCATATGATGTTATTGCTGACGTCAGGAGTTTTAAGACTTTTTGGAGCTTCACCTCCTGGGTCCTTATGCCCAGCCCAATGTATCCCCAGATTTGGCTGTTAATGGCCGGTACATTTAGTACACCTCCGGAGGTGTATACTTGTCCATAGTCTAATTGACTACCTGTTCCTGCAGCGGGTGGAAGGACAGGTAGTCTATACTGGCAGCCAGTTTCGACTGCAACAGCTGTCCCGCTCGCGGTGGTACCGCAAACCTGTTGACCACTCCCAGCAGCTCTTCCTGGTCCGGCACCCCCAGCACACTGCTGGTATCTTCAGCCACAAGCCCCTCGTCCAGGCCAGCCCAGCCCTGGCCCCCAACGCTCCCCTCTGTCGAGGGAGATGCGATAGACAGCACCGAATACGGTGCTGTTGTGGGTGTGCGTGCACTCCCATGGCGAGCTTGCTCCATCTCCCGGAGCAAGTCTCGCTGGAGCATCTGCTCCATCAACCGCTCCATGCTGGATAAACGGTCACCTTTGCCGCTCTCCCATCCCGGAGCAAATCTTGCTGGAGCATCTGGTCCATCAACCGCTCCATGCGGGATAAACAGTCACCTTTGCCGCTCTCGGGCAGTGTGTCTTCCTGACCGGACTCGTCCGAGTCTATTGGCCGGACCGACTTCTGCTTCGCCTTGCCTCCAACCCGCTGCGGTGGTTCGAGCTGAGCAGCTTGCTGCGTTGGGCTTGGCTGAGCAGTGAATGAGTCAGTGACAGTGGACCGCAGCTAGTGCGGTCCAGGTGCCGCCGGTCGCCCCCCACGGCTGGAACCCTCCTGGGCCACCACAGTGACGCGACCTTCTTTAGTTTTCTTCCCTTGTCCATATTCGCTGAAACACAGAACACAGCAAGGGTTGGAAATAAACAACCTCAGAATAAGCTTAACTTACCTGTAGGTCCCGTTTTAAACTCTGCCGCGGGAGAGCTCTTCCCCCGCCCGTCGCTGTTGCACTGCGTGAGACGCTATGTCACGCATGCATGCTGGCGGGGTCTTCACGTAGTCAATCACGTGACTCCGAAGTAAAATTAGCATATGTGATGTCTTGTGCAAGGACACATGCACAAGGGAGACTCAGGGGAGACTCAAAGTGGCGACCTGGAATAAAGAAGCTTGTTAGTGTAATCCCGTGTCCGAACCTTATTTAAGTCTGTTCCAAACACCCAAATACACAATACATGCCATAGGTGACTGGACAATCTGAACCCAAGCACCAAGTTGTAAGCAGCAGAAGGTGTGCATCCCTCGGGACATCCCCCACTCTCCCACGGCCACCTTACATGGGCTGTGGGTCGGGTGGAGCGGAGGTGTGGGACAATGTTCATCCCTCCACAGTGAAATGATGGATGTGGGGGTCTGGACCAATCGCTAACATGTCCCGCCCCACGGCAATGTCATGTCCGTTATTTGACTTTTCTGTTGAGCGGCAGTCGGTTCGTTGGCCTGTAGGCGACACCGCCTTTCGGGTAGGTGGCATTTCGACAGGACGGCCATTCGGTCAGTTTGCTTTTAGGTGATGCAGCTTTTCGGTTAGTTGGCTTTTAGGCCTCCCGCCCTTTTGGTTAGATTGTATTTAGGCGTCCCACCCTTTCGGCTAGTTGGCGTTTTGGCTTTGTACTCTTTCGGTTATTTGGCGTTTCGGCCTCGTTTCCATTCGGTTCTTTAGCTTCAACTTCTTTGCTTCGGCTTCTCGTCCGTCGGTGCCATGTCTGGGTATCCAGCAAGGACTCCGTAATGGATCACCCCACAATATATAGGGGTACAAGGAGTGCTGGCAAGGAATGAGTGCATGTTATAGGAAACTGTGAACATGGATACCTGTAAGGTTATCAGCCTTAGATTTAAAAACAGAAAGACAGGTGAATATCTGAATGGTTAGAGATGGGCAATGAGAGAAGAAATTGTACACCAATGTGTTTGGATGCAGCGAGCAGTTAAGAAGGCAAATGGTATGTTATCCTTCACTGCAAGAGGATTTGAGGACAGGAGAAAGGATGCAGCTCTCCTGGCCCCTGGTGAGACTACTGGAGCTCTGTGTGTACATGGGGCCTGCTTTTCTGAAAGAGCCTGCTCATGCCTTGGAGGGAGTGCAGCAGAGATTGACGACTTGACTTTCTGGGATGACAAGACTGATGTAAGAGGGGAAATTAGGTCAATTAGCTGCATGTACACTGGAGTTTAGAAGAATGCAAAAGGAAAACGATACAATTCTAACAAGACTACAAGCCCAGGTGTGAGAAGGATGTTTCCAACGATGAGGTAGAAATAAGGCCTGTCCCACTTTCACGACCTAATTCACGACCATTTTTACTCGTGGACATTTTTCATCAGGCTAGAAAAACGCCCCGACCTACTTGATGCCACGAGTACCTACGACTAGTATCATGGTCTGCTACGACCTACCTACGACCTCCTACGACCTCGTGACGACCATGCTGCGAGCATGAGTCAAGGGCAAACTCGGCAGAGGTGGTGAATTAGGTCGTGAAAGTGGGACAGGCCCTTTGGTGGTCACGGGCACAGGGTGCAGGATGTGTCGTGTAGAACTGCAGTCAGGAGAAAAGTCTTTCTCTGGATGATGATGAATCTGTGGGGAGCGGAGGCCATGTCATTAAATATGTTCAAGAAGGAGGTAGAGGTATTTCTGAAAGAGTTCAAGGGATATGAGGAGAAAAACCTTTTCAGCATTCTGAACTAGATGATGCACCATTATTACACTGCATGGCGGAACTGACCAATGAAGCCAAAATGGTCAATTTCTGCTGCTTTGGATTTCAGAGAATAACACATTTTTTAGTTTAGAGATACAGCACGGAAACAGGCCCTCCGGCCCACCGAGTACGCATCGACCAGCGATCATCCCCGCACATTAACACTATCCTACACTACGGACATTTTTTACATATACACCAAGCCAATTAAGCTACAAACCTGTACATCTTTGGAGTGTGGGAGGAAACCGAAGTTCTCGCAGAAAATCTATGAGAACGTACAAACTCCACACAGACAGCACCCGTAGTCAGGATCGAACATGGGTCACTGACGGTGTAAGCACTGTAAGGCATCAACTCTACCGCTGCGCCACCGTGCCGCCAGTAAACAGAAAAGTGGCTATATCCTGTCAAAGAGCCAGATGACCCAGCACAGGTAGGAAAGCACATGGCAGCATCATTCTGCAAAGGCCACTCATGCTGGGAAGTTGTCCAGGAGGTGTCCAAAGGGGCAAGAGTGTCTACTGTGAATATCTCCTTCAGGGACCATTGTCATTGAATGTGTGGCAAGCAGTGGCGAATGCCGCAGCCAAAAGTTGAATTTGTCAAAAATAGATTTCGCCAGTGAAGCTTTCTCTTGATCTGTAAAACATAATGCTAAGTCGTTGTGTGGCCTAACTCAGCAAAGACAACATGTAAAGATTCAAAGGCAGGGTATGTGAGAAATGGGGAAACAAAGAACTGCAGATGCTGGTTTACAAAGTAAAGGGCCTGACTCACTTGGGCGCCATTTGCGCGTAATTTACGCTACATCATTTACGCGTCACGACGCACGACGTGTGCATCATGACATGCATGTGATGTGCGCATGGCACGTGGTGGCATAGGCAGTGACGCGCGGTTGCGCGAAGTCGCGCGCGGCGCCCCAGGATTTTGGGATTCACAAAATCTTCGAATGCCACATGCGTGACACGCGAATGACGCCCAAGTGGGGCAGGCCCTTTTGACACAAAATGCTGGAGTAAATGGCCTGTCCCACTTGGCGATTTTGCTGGTGTCATATCAGCGTCGCCAAAGGATTTTGATCATTTAAAAATCCAGCGGCGACAAAAAAAATGTTGCGACACTTGAAAAAACACCGCGCGTCATACGTCATCACGCCCCATCACGCTGTGTATTTTTCGCTTGAGGTTTTTGCTACAATTTTGGACTGTAGGAATAGAATCAAAGAATTGCAGATGCTGGTTCGTACCAAAGATAGAAACAATGTGCTGGAGTTACCCAGCGGGTCAGGCTGCATCTCTGGAGAAAAAGGAAAGGTGATTTTTCAAGTAAGGGGTGTTAAATATCCTGATGGCTGTTTGGGAAGAAGCTGTTCCTTAACCTGGATGTTACTGTTTTCAGGCTCCTGTACCTTCTTCCCAATGGCAGGGGTGGAATGAGAGTGTGGCCAGGGTGGTGTGGGTCTCTGATGATGCTGGCTGCCCTTTTTGGGGCAACAACTCATGCAAATCCCTTCGATGGTTGGGAGGTCAGAGCCGATGATGGACTGGACAGTGTTCACCACTTTTTGCAGTCTTCTTCACTCCTGGGCATTCAAGTTGCCGAACCAGGTCAAGATATAACCAATCAATATGCTCTCTATTGTACACCTGTAGAAGTTCAAGAGAGGCCACTCTGACATACCAAATCTCTGTACTCTTCTCAGGAAGTAGAGGCGTTGATGTGATTTCTTTATAATTGCATCGGTGTGCTGGATCCAGGAACGATCTTCAAAAAAATGCACGCCCAGGAATTTGAAGTTTTTGACTCTCCACACCATCGAAATAAACAGGATTGTGGCTCCTCATCCTTTCTCTTCCAAAGTCCACAATCAGTTACTTGGTCTTACTGACATTGAGAATCAGGTTGTTGTGCTTGCACTATTTGGTCAGTTGATCGATCTCACTTCTATACCCTGACTCATCACCATCTGTAATTCGTCCAACAACGGTGGTGTCGTCGGCGAACTTGAAGATGGAGTTCGCACTGCGTCCGGCTACACAGACATGGGTATAGAGTGAGTAGGGCAGGGGGATGAGCACACAGCCTTGAGGTGCTACTGTACTGATGGTTATTGTGGAAGAGGTATTGCTGCCTATTCGAACAGACTATGGTCTGTTGATGAGGAAGTCGAGGATGAGGAAGTAAGAAAATATTTAGCTAAAGGTCATAGGTAAACATAGGTGGATGCATCTGTATCAGGAAATATCATGTTTAGATTTCAGTGGTGAATCTTAACTGAAAGTGTGGTCTGCATTTCATTGGAGCCCGTTACCTGATCATGAACAATCATGCTGTTGAACCAACCAATATTGTGCATCATTTTTATTTTTGTTCCGCTCTTTGGTTCCCAATGTACAGCAGCAAACTGGAGTAACTGTTTGTCTTTTTACTTCAGGATTGGTTTGTTAAAACACCTCTGGGCAAGAAGAGAGCAAAAGCAGCCACGGAATCAGAAAATGATGGAAAAAGAGAAAGGTCAAAAAGGAAAGGACGGGAAAAAAGGAAAGGAAGCAAAGAAAAAAAGAAAAAAGAATAAAGAATGTTCAGGTGTTACTGAGACAGTAGTTCCTGAATTCTGCATTCATTATGAGTTGCAAGCATCCTGTATATACATGCGTAGTAAAGTTTGAACATGTAATTGTATTATAATTAAATTGATTGAAACCATGTAACAATTAATAATATACAAAGCCGTGCATTGTGCAAAAGCTAATCCACTTAATTATTTACCAAATCAAGTGATATTACTTCCTTTATCAGACGGAATTTTATTTTAAATGGTCACTATGGTCAGGAATGGCCCAATTGATCACAAAGATGCCAGATTATGAAATGTATATTTTGGTAGCAAGAATAAAAGTTTGTTCCAACAAGAACTTACCACATGAAACCTGTTATGGATGATGCAAGACACAGGAAATCCACAGAAAAATGACATCCTGTGCTTCATTATTTGGTTACAATTAACCAGGCACAACAACATAAGGTGATTGCAAAACAACCCAAAGATCCTTCAAGGATTTATGAAACCACAGGGTTTGAATAAGTGATCAGCCCTTTAGGACACCGGTGCTCTGATTTAAATCCTTGTCATTTTGTACCTCAGAGAAAGATGGATTATTAGTTATTGTATTTATTCAAATCTGATATCATAGAATTTTGTTTGTTCTGGAGTTTTGTTTAGTTTAGGAAACAGGCCCACTGGAGGTTCTGAGCTACAGGCTTTGACTCTATTCCCTAGACCACAGGACAATGAGGGGTGATCTTATAGAGGTGTATAAAATCTTGAGAGGAATAGATCGGGTAGACGCACAGAGTCTCTTGCCCAGGGTAGGGTATCCAGAACCTGAGGGCATAGGTTTAAGGTGAAGAGGTAGAGTAGATAGGAGAAGGAGGAGATGGGGGAGATGGAGCAGACAAAGCGACGGGCCGGCAGGGAGGATCGGCAGCTGGTGTGAGGGAGGGGAGCCCCAGGGTGACCGAACGTGCCCTGTCGTTGGTGGCACCCCCCAGTGGCAACAACGTGAGCCACAACAACAGCTGCGTCAACTGAATCGTGCGGTGAGTGAAGAAGGGCTTGGTGGTGCACTATCGGAAACTTGCAATCTCAGCAGCCAGGGAGGCAGTGCGAGTTGGAATGGATCCACCGTAACCAAAATCCCTTACAAAGGGGTCCAGTAAAATGAGGGTTTACTGCACTGAACAATTTTGTTGTTGATCATGTGTTTACAGAGTACTGATGACATGCTTTAATGTCATAGACTCTAAAACTCTTGTGGAAACGGTGACACAACTAAGGCCATCCACCTGCTGCCTTGATGCTTTACCTACCAACTTCTTTAAGAATGTTTTTGACTGTCTAGCAATAGACATACTGCAAATAGTTAACAGCTCTCTTCAATCAGGCAATTTCCCAAAAGCCTTGAAAACTGCAGTTATTAAACCTCTTTTAAAAAAGCGGAGCCTAGATGCCTCTATTATTAACAACTATAGACCAATTTCAAACCTATCTTTCATAAGTAAAATCATTGAGAAAGTTGTCCTCCAGCAACTTAATAAATTCCTGGCTTCAACTGGCTGCTACGACAACTTCCAGTCAGGATTTCGACCTCTTCATAGCACCGAGACCGCTCTTATTAAAGTTGTAAACGACATCCGTCTTAACACAGACTCTGGCAAAGTTTCAATATTAATGCTATTAGACCTCAGTGCTGCATTCGACACTGTTGATCACTCAATACTTTTGGACAGGTTGGAAAAATGGGTGGGGCTCTCAGGCACAGTCTTAAGTTGGTTCAGGTCATATTTACAAGATAGGAACTATTTTGTTTCCATTGGCGACTTTGTATCAGAACCAACCAACGTGACGTGTGGAGTACCGCAAGGTTCGATCTTAGGGCCCTCTTTATTCAACATCTACATGCTCCCACTAGGGCAAATCATGCGAAATAATAATATTGACCACCACTGCTATGCCGATGACACTCAAATCTATGTAGCGCTATCACCAAATGGCTATCGCCCCATAGATCTGTTGTGCCAGTGCATTGAGCAAGTCAAAGACTGGATGTGCCAAAATTTTCTCCAACTAAATAAGGACAAAACGGAGATAATTGTTTTTGGTGCTAAAAAAGAAAGGCTTAAAGTAACCCAACACCTTCACTCTCTGTCCCTGAAAACTTCAAACAAAGCCAGAAATCTTGGGGTCATTATGGATTCAGATTTAAATTTCGACAGTCACATCAAATCAGTAACAAAATCGGCCTACTATCACCTCAAAAACATAGCAAGATTAAGAGGACTCATGTCAGCTCAAGACTTAGAAAAACTTGTACATGCCTTTATTAATAGTAGTCTAGATTATTGTAACGGTCTCCTTGCAGGTCTTCCAAAAAAAACTGTCAGGCAGCTACAGCTTGTTCAGAACGCTGTTGCTAGAGTTCTAACAAAGACCAAAACATTTGAGCATATTACACCAATTCTTAAATCCTTACATTGGCTCCCTGTATGTCAGAGAATTGATTTTAAAATCCTGCTGCTCACCTATAAATCACTACATGGTTTAGGGCCAAAGTATATCACTGACATGCTTCCACTATATAAGCCTTCTAGACCGCTAAGATCTTCTGAAACCAATCTGCTAGTGATTCCCAGAGTAAATACAAAACATGGGAAAGCAGGATTTAGTTACTATGCAACAAATAGCTGGAATAAACTTCCTGAAGATTTAAGACTTGCCTCAACTTTGACCACTTTTAAAACAAGACTGAAAACTTTTATGTTTACTTTAGCTTTCAGCTAAATCTTAACTACATTGCACTTTTAACTTTTGCACTTTTTATAATGCATTTTTAATTTTGCTTTTCTTTTCTTTTAGTTCTTCTATTTTATTTCATTTTATTATTTCATTTATTGTATGACATGTTTTTATGTGAAGCACTTTGAGTCTGCCTCGTGTATGAAATGTGCTATATAAATAAAGTTGCCTTGCCTTGCCTACTATGTTTACATATCTGTTGCTGCAAGTAAGAATTGCATTGTTCCGTTTCAGGACATAGGACAATAAAATAGAGTGGATAGAGTGGATGTGGAGAGGTCGTTACCACTAGTGGGAGAGTCTAGGACTAGAGGTCATAGCCTCAGAATTGAAGGAGGTTCCTTTAGGAAGGAGATGAGGAGGAATTTCTTTAGTCAGAGGTGGTGAATCTGTGGAATTCATTGCCACACAAGTCTGTGGAGGTCAAGTCAATGGAAAATTTTAAGGCAGGGATAGATAGATTTGTGATTAGACAATAGACAATAGGTGCAGGAGTAGGCCATTCGGCCCTTCGGGCCAGCACCGCCATTCAATATGATCATGGATGATCATCCCCAATCAGTAACCCGTTCCATAGTACGAGATGTCACCGGTTATGGGGGGAAGGTGAAATAATTGTGTTGAGAGGGAAAGATAGATCAGCCATGATTGAATGATGTAGTAGACTCGATGGCCTAATTCTGCTGCTATGTCTTATGAACTTATGAACATGAATAAAATAAACTTGACTCCAGACACACACGTGATAATCATAAGTGATCATGCTAATCGATGAAAGTAGACAAAAATGCTGGAGAGACTCAACGGGTGAGGCAGCATCTGTGGAGCGAAGGAATAGGTGACCTTTCGAGTCGAGACACTTCTTGAGTTGATAATCTATGATGTTGGAAAGGTTATTGATGAAACCACAAGAGATGGCTAGTCTAGGTATCTGTCATGTGGACATTCTGGAACTAAAGCAGAACTTAACAGATGGGTACAATAGATCATCCAGTGTGTGAGGTGAATGATTTAGCAACGGCCACTCTGCAGTTGTGGAGATGGAATGATTAACATGCAGCAAAACAATCATCTATCATTTTAGTCAATTCAGATTTTCTCCTTTATAGACGATAGACAATAGACAATTCCGTTACCAGGTTTCCTTCAAATGGTACTCGACAACTTTTGTTTTGATATTGCTCTCATTCTATACCTGGAATTTATATATATTTTTTCATGCAATATTGAGTTCTTGAGCCACGTGGTCCATGTGCTGATGTTCGTGTTGCACGTTCTCCACTTGACCTGCGTGGGTTTCCTCCGGGTGCTCCGGTTTCCTCCCACACTACAAAGATGTACAGGTTTCCATGTTAATTGGCTTCTGTAAATTGTCCCTAGTGTGTCGGATAGAACTAGTCAAGAGTGTTTTATTGTCATATGTCCCAGATAGAACAATGAAATTCATACTTGCTGCAGCACTACAGAATATGTAAACATAGTACATAATGTGAGAAGGAAAAAAGTTCAGTGTGTGTATACACATGCGCACATACTCAATAAATAACCAAAAATAGTGCAATAATAATAATAGTCTGTTGTTGTTCAAAGCTTATTTGTTGTCGTGTTGAATAGCCTGATGGCTGTAGGGAAGAAGCTGTTCCTGAACCTGGACGTTACAGTTTTCAGGCTCCTGTACCTTCTTCCCGATGTCAATGGTGAAATGAGTGTACGGCCAGGATGGTGTGGGTCCTTGATGATGTTGGCTGCCTTTTTGAGGCAGCGACTTCGATAGATCCCTTCGATGGTGGGAAGGTCAAAGCCGGTGATGGACTGGGCAGTGGTCACAACTTTTTTCAGTCTTTTCCGCTCTTGCACGTTCAAGTTGCTGAACCAGGCCACGATGCAACCAGTCAGTATGCTCTCTACTGTGCACCTGTAGAAGTTCAAGAGAATCCTCTTTGACATGCCGAATCTCCTAGTCTTCTGAGATAGTAGAGGCTGGGTCCAGAAAAGATCTTTGGAAATATGCATGCCCAGGAATGAGAAGTTTTTGACCCTCTCCACCACTGTCCCATTGATATCAACAGGATTGTGGGTGATCACTGGTCGGCGCAGACCCGGTGGGCCAAAGGGCCTGTTTCCACACTGAAACTCTGAACTAAACTAGAAAATATATTTTTAATCAATATTTTAATCATTCAATGGAATCTGTCCCACTTGGGCGACCTAATCCGTGTGTTCTGGCGAGTTTGCCCTCGATTCATACTCGCAGCATGACACAAGGTTGTAGGAGATCTTCGTAACTCTCCTTCATACTCAATAGTCCCCGCGTACTTGAGGCCTCAGCTAGGTCGCGGCGTTTTTTTCAATATGTTAAAAAATGCCCGCGAGTAAAAAAAGGTCGCCATGGAAAAAATCGATACTTCCTTTACTCGTATGTTTAGTCGTAGTAGGTCGTAGTAGGTCGGCATGTTGGTCGTAGATAATCAAGGGTAGTCGAAGTTAGTCATAGATAGTCTTCATCATAGTCGAAGGGAGGTCGAAGGAGGTCATCTTCACTCTCCACTATTCGGTGTCCAATTTTCCCGAAGTTAGTCGTAGCTACTCGTATCTGGTCTTCAACATAGTCGAAGGAGGTCTTCAACATGCCATTTTTTCAAACTCTTCTAAACTTGCCAATTGGGTCGCCCAAGTGGAACAGCCCCTTTAGACAGATTGGATTTGTCCTGCTTTTGGTTTCAAGGACATATTAGCTATTCTCCACATTGTCAGGTAGATGGCAGTGTAACCATGGCAAAGGGATTATTTGTAATAGGAGTAATGGATACAGCATTCAGACTTTCAGTGTTGCAGTCCAGATAATATTTGGTCCCGTGGCCTTTGTCCTGAGCTATTTTTCAATATTATGTGGTTATTTGATTTATCTAAAAAATGGCATTCATGATGAGACGGGTGGGACTGCAGATGCTGGTTTAAACCAAAGACAGACAAAAAAAGCTGGAGTAACAGTCAGCTTCTCTGGAAAGAAGGAATGGGTGACTTTTCGGATTGAGACCGTTCTTCAGACTGAAAAGGTCTCGACACGAAACGTCACCCATTCCTTCTCTCCAGAGATGCTGCGTGTCTCTCTGAGTTATTCCAGCATTTTGTGTCTACCTTGGTTTAAACCAGCATCTGCAGTTACTTCCTGCACATAAACTTGAGGTAATTTGAGTTTGGAGATTCTACTGAGAGGGGCTCTAGAATGTCTATTTATCTTAACGAACAAAGACTTCTACATCAAACAGCTTCAGCCTTCGAGTAGCTTAGTTCACGTCAGAACAGGTGTTCATTCAAAACTCTACTGAAAATGTTTCCATTATATTTTACTGACATTCCACGAACTTGCATGGTTACAAATGGTACACATTTTAATCAGACTAAAATATATACTGAGTTAAGAAGGCAGAAGGATAGGACTTAAGGGGCTGTCCCACTTGGGCAACCTAATCCACGAGTTCTGACGAGTTTGCCCTCGACTCATACTCGCAGCATGGTCGACACGAGGTCCTAGGTGGTCTTTGTAACTCTCCTTCATGCTCAAGAGTGGTCTCCGCGAACTCGAGGCCTCAGCTAGGTCACGGCATATTTTTCATTAAAAAATGCCCGCGAGTAAAAAAAGGTCGCCATGGAAAGAATCGATACTTTTTTTACTCGTAGGTTTAGTCGAAGTAGGTCGTAGTAGGTCAGCATGTTAGTCATAGGTAATCGAGGGTAGTCGAAGATAGTCGTAGATAGTCTTCATCAGAGTCGAAGGGAGGTCGAAGGGAGGTCGAAGGAGATCGTCTTCACTCTCCACTTTTCCCCGAAGTTAGTCGTAGTTAGTCGAAGCTAGTCTTCAACATAGTCAAAGGAGGTCTTCAACATGACACTTTTTCAAACTCTCCTAAACTCTTCTAAACTCTCCAATTAGGTCGCCCAAGTGGGACAGCCCCTTTACAAGTCATTGCCAAAGCCTGCAATATTTAAAATGTTACATCTGAAATATTTACAGTACGTAATCTGATGTATTTCAAATGTTGCCTTATAACTCAAACCATAGACGCCATTTTAATTTCAACATTTTCTTAGCTATAATAAACAAGTGATGGACACACCAGGAAAACCTCAATCCTTGAATATTATTTTAATAATATAATTTTGGAACGTGCAATTCAAATTCAAGTTCACATTTATTGTCACTTGCACCAATTGGTACAGTGAAATGTGGGGTCACCATACAGCCATACGAATAAAAAAGAACACAACACACGATAGAATTTAACATGAACACCCCCACACAGTAGAATCAACGTTTCCCAATGTGAGGGAAGGCACCAAAGTTCAGTTCTCTTCCTCTTTGTTGAGAGCATACAAAAATTCACTGATGAAATTCTGCCAGATTCACTGGCCAGGTATATAATCTTTATCAGTCTGAAGAAGGGTTTCGATCCGAAACGTTGCCTATTTCATTCGCTCCATAGATGCTGCCTCACCCGCTGAGTTTTTCCAGCATTTTTGTCTACCATATAATATTTAGAATGCTGTCAATCTAAAACTGAGCAATCTAGAACACCTATGAAGTATTTAAGTGAAGAAAGACACAAAATGCTGGAGTAACTTAATGGGATAGGCAGCATCTCTGGATAAAAGGAATGGTTGATGTTTTGGGTCCAGACCCTTCTTTAGACTGAGAGTCAGGGGAGAGGGAGACACAGAGATATGGAAGGGTAAGGCGTGAAACTGAGGCATCAAAAGGGACAAAGTTCTATGAAAATGTAGAATAGATGTTTTTGTTAGCTAGGGGAAGGCGACAACGAAGCATACAAAGACAAAATTTAATCAGGAGGACAGTCAGGTTGGCCGGAGAAATAGGATGGGGGAGGGATGGAAAGAGAGGGAAAGCAAAGGTTACTTGAAGTTCACTAAGTTACTCCAGTTAGAAGAGACCAAGCTCAAGCTCGGCAATCGTTTTGCTGAACACCTCTCCTCAGTCTACCTAAACCTACCTGCACTCACGGTTGCTAAACACTATAACTCCCTCCTCCCATTCCACACTGACGTTTCTGTCCTGGGACTCCTCCACAGTCAGAGTGAGGCCCGGCGCAAATTGGAGGAACAACACCTCATATTTCACTTGGGCAACTTACTCCCCAGCGGGATGAATATTGACTTCTCTAACTTCAAGTAACCCTTGCTCATCCTCTCTCTCCTTCCCTCCCCAACCTAGTTCTCTGACCAGTCTGACTGACCCCTTGATTAAATTTTATCTCTGTATTGCTTCATTGTCAGCTTCACCTAGCTAACAGATCTATCCTACAATTCCTTGATCTCCATCCCCTTTGATGTCTCATTTTCACACCTTACCCTTCCATATCTCTAGTCTCCCTCTCCCCTGACTCTCAGTCTGAAGAAGGGTTTTGACCTGTCATATCACCCATTCCTTCTCTCCAGAGACACTGCCTGTCCCGCTGAGTTACTCCAGCATTTTGTGTCTACCTTCGGTGTAAACCAGCATCTGCAGTTCCTTCCTATACAGTCATGTGCTCATTTCAGCCATGTTTCTGTAAGGCTATAATATTCCAGTTCGACGAGGCAATGAATGTGCTGATTTTGTCCGCCGTATTGCAATGCTTACCAGGACAACGTTTGATTGCTTATACAGGCATATGTTTATTTATTGTGTTAAATCAGTTAGCCATAACCACTAGAATGCTGATCCATCAGATCATCAAGTCGTCAAGTCAAGTCAGGTCAAGTTTATTTGTCACATACACATACAAGATGTGCAGTGAAATGAAAGTGGCAATGCCTGCGGATTGTGCAAAAAAACTACAGAACAGAATAGAACAGAATCAGTATTTACATGTTCGAAAAAAAATCAGCAATTTAAAAAAAGACAAACCACAACAGTAAATTAGTACAGTAAATTAGTTTCTGGTGAGATAAGAGTTTACAGTCCTGATGGCCTGTGGGAAGAAACTCTGTCTCATCCTCTCTGTTTTCACAGCATGACAGCGGAGGCGTTTGCCTGACCGTAGCAGCTGGAACAGTCCGTTGCTGGGGTGGTAGGGGTCCCCCATAATGTTGCTGCCTCTGGATCTGCATCTTCTGATGTTTAGGTCCTGCGAGTGTAGTTCCCATAGTGCGTTCAGCCAAACGCACTACTCTCTGCAGAGCCTTCTTGTCCTAGGCAGGGCAGTTCCCAAACTAGATTGTGATGTTTCCGGACAAGATACTTTCTACAGCCCCTGAGTAGAAGCACTGAAGGATCATCAGAGCGACTCTGAATTTTACTTCGGAGTCACGTGAATGACTACGTGAATAGAAGACTACGTGAATAGAAGTTCAAAAACTTCACTGGCTTCCCATCTCCCACCGGATCACCTACAAAATCCTGGTCCTCACCTACAAAGCCCTCCACCATCTGGCCCCCACATATCTCATTGACCTCCTCTCCCCCTACCAACCCTCACGGTCCCTCAGATCCACATCAGCCGGTCTCCTCTCCATCCACAAGTCCAACCTCCGCAGTTTTGGGGACAGAGCCTTCTCCAGGGCAGCTCCCAGGCTCTGGAACTCCCTCCCCCAACTGATCCGCAATTCCGTGTCCCTCCCCATCTTCCAGTCCCGCCTCAAGACCCATCTCTTCACCTCTGCCTATCCTTAGCCCCACGTCCCCGTCCCTTTTCATCTGTGCATTAATTGCCTCATGCTGTGTTTTGTATTGAATTCTGTCTTTACTTTGTGTACTAGTCATGTCTCTACTATTTATTTCATTCCCCTTACATGTTTTTCCTATACATGCTCAATTTTTGTAAGGTGTCCTTGAGACTCTTGAAAGGCGCCCATAAATAAAATGTATTATTATTATTAAGGCCATCAGCCCGCATGCGCGTCATTACGTCTACGCATGGCGACGCGACTGGCTGGCAGGCGCGCTGCTCCTCCAGCGGTAAGTTTCAACCTGAAGGTAAGTTTTAAACTTATTTTTCAGGTTGTGTGTTTTACCTGGCAGGAAGCTCTCTACAGAGTTCCTGCTGGATGTCGTTCCTGGGTCCCGGCTCTGCAAGAGGAACCTAGCTCGGGGAAACCCGGAAGCAGAGGCCGCGGGAAATCCCGGCTCCGCGAAGTAAAACACGGCTCGGGGGAAACCCGGCCATGGTAACCGCTGGCTGCGGAAGCCACGGGGAATCCAAGCTCCGTGGGAAATACCGGCTCGGCAGGCCGGTTAAACTTCAACCTAATCCGGCCAGGAGGATTCACCTCCTGCAGTGGGAGCGTCTTCGGACGCTTTTCTTTGCTGGATAGAGCATCTCATGGGGAGATGCCCCACCTGTTACTCCAAAGAAGGGAGTAATATCAGCACGGGTCTCGGGGGCCCGCGGCAGTGCCTGTTACAGGGCTGCAATATATATCCCTCTCTGAGGAGTGGAGCTAGGCAGTCGCAGTTTGGTGGTATGTCGTGAGGGAATTCCCACGACACGCCAGCTGCGTGACACCTGCAGCAGCGCCTGTTGCAGGGCTGCATTATATCTCCTTCTCTGAGGAGAGGAGCGTAGGCAGTCAGTATATGACTAACTCCAAATTCAGAAGTATGTCCGTGAAACATACTTGAGTGCATGCGTGAGGTCAGAATTCTGTCATGACATTAAGGATTGCGATATCCATGCAAATGGAAGAGCTGCTGCAAGGAAAAGTTGGCTTCCAGCCTATGGCAGAAAACCTGGAGCTTGGTAAGCATCTATGACCTCACATCACATCATTACAGTTGGGCATCTATGTCAGACAAGATTGCGACTCGTCGCAGTCAAAGAACGCTCCATCTTAAAGCATGTCAGGCAGCAGCTCGGAGTGGTAGAGAGAGTACTACAAGAGTATGCACATGTGCCTGAAACAACGCCTGGTTCAGGGTTGCCATTCCTTCCACTTGGTTGAACGCAGCGATGGAGATGGTGCTAAAATACATGCACACATGCCTGAGGCAGCTCCTGGTTCAGGTTGCATAAGCCTTCCCATTCGGATGTATAAAGGATGAAGATGGAGCCATATATATTATAAGACCATGGGAGATGGTGTCACAAAACATGCTTGATACAAGGCATGCACAGACAAATTGAGGTATACGGATGGTGACACTTGGTTCAGGTGCAATTACGCCCACTCTAAAAAGAGTGTCTACGGTTAGTACGGATTAACTCCAAACAGGAATCCGAATATGACTGTACCGGGGTCCCATGATTAATGCATAATGCACGACAATCGCATGAGGGGAAGTGGTGTGCTTTGCCTCTAAAATTGCTGCTCCGTCAGAGACGGACTAGCCACTACAAGGAAAGTTGGTCAGCAGCATCAGCGATCTAATGGAGATTACAATATGAACAGAGTCTGCGAATAAAATTTTGCTGGAACTCCAGCAAAAGTGAGGAGACCTGGAGTTAGAGACACTGGTAAGTAGGTCTCATTATTCACCTCCATGAGAGTTCACCATGGTGGACGAACAGTATTCAGCATTGATCCACTAACTTTTGTCAGAAAATCTTCAGTTACATTACAACTGATGTTAGTGCTCAAAGGATGGATATTACTAATACCATCTCTAGTTGCAGAGCTGATGGGATTTGCATGAGTTACCAATTCTTCAGTTACTGTATATGGTATCGACTACTTATAGACACTAGGTGCATTCTATGGGTTAAATGTTTTGTGCGAAAATGCATAATCTGCATGCTGAAGTCCAAGTTGATACACTTGGTAGTGTCATATGTTAATCACATGGGTGCAATCAAGTCAAAGTATCCGGTGATAGTTTACCTAACCTCATTTGGCTCTGGTGTATCATTACATAAAATCATTGTCAAAACAGAATGGATGTTGGATCACTAAGTATTAATGACTTGGTGGCTCATGGAACACTAGATTGAGTGTTTGCATCCAGGCTCAATCACCAGTTGCAGTAAGAGAAAAATAAATAAATACATTTAAATAAATAAATAAATAAATAAATACAATGAAATATGTGACATGGCAGTGGCGATAGATGCATTCTCGCCACACTGGGGAGGAATGTCTTCCTCCATTTTGCCTCATAAGTCGGGTTGCAAAATATTCAGCAATATCCCGCTTCAGTCATTGTTGTAGTGACTGGCCTATGCAGCCATGATTCCCGCTGATGTTGGGATAGATAATAGAACCTTATATGGTTATTTCTAACATAGAATTGCTGGTTCAGCCCGTGACTCTGGCAACCATCCAATGCATGATAAAATCAATTCATTGACTTACAGACACTGAAAAGGTTGTTTCCTGCGGCTCGGTTGTGAGGCCGAACCAGGGACGTGCTCACTGCAGATTGCAGGGAATCTGCGACTAGACAGGATGATTACATCTGCAGTAAAAATAACAATTTATGTTCATGGCTTAGTCAAGCGGAGCGGAGCAGGGGCATCAGGTCTAAAACTAAATTTTGGACATGCCCCATGGACCTTCGGTTGTGTGTGGTCACATCGACTACAATACGTGAAGGTCACTAGAGCCTTAGGGGCACTGATCTAGCAATGTTTGTTAGTTACATAAACCTCATAAGAATGTATCAGTACAGACCATCTCCAGGTGGTTAAACGAGTTCTGGCTTGTGCAGGAATGAACACTGACATTTTCAAATCTCACTCCACCAGGTCTGCAACAGTTTTCAGCAGCAGGGTTATGGACGTTCCACTACCACATCCTAGCAACTGCAGGATGGTCAAACAAACAACCTTTTCAAACATTTTATAACAAACCTATTGCCAGACCAGGGGTATTTACCCAACTCTATATTTAGCTCTGTTTATAGTTTCCTCCCGGATGAGAGGAGTTACTATAGTCATTTTGTTCATTAAAAAGCATCAGCATGTCTAAATCTGTCATGTCTGATAGCATTATTAATGTTCACTCATCCTTGGTCAATTGATGCAGTGAGTGATGCATGGACTTATTCCATGGCATAAAATCCCAGAGCTTCAAAATCTTCACGTAGTCACTCACGTGGACTCCGTGTAAAATAGTAAGATTAAACGAGAACTTACCAGTTTGAAGTTTGATCTTTATTTTATGAGGAGTAACGTTGAGGGATTACGTGCCCTCCGCTCCCAACCCTCTCTCATAAAGATCAGCTGGTAGTTCTAAGTTCTCGAATCTTACTATATTCAGTTCATCAACTGTTATCTGTGATTTCACACCGCTGCTTTGAAGATTGACGCGCATGCGGGCTGACGGCTTCTATTCACGTAATCCCTCAACGTTACTCCTCATAAAATAAAAATAAAACTTCAAACTGGTAAGTTCTCGTTTAATCTTACTATTTCCTCAGCTGCCTGAGGTTGTAAAGGCGCTTGGTGTACATGGCTTTGCTGCAAATAACACTCCATGTTATCACTGCCATTATGGAAGATGGATTTCTATTAACTTGGAGAATCCCTTTTGGCAATCTTGTACGAGCAGGTGAAACATAGGAAGAAAGATATGTTCATTGTATAAATGATCAATTCTACTTAATTTCAAAAATGTTAATGAAATATTAGCATTTAATAAGTTCATGTGATAGGAGCAGAATTAATTCTGGAGGACAGTTAATGTTGTGTCTTTATTTAAGAAGTCCTGCAATGGTAAGTCAGGGAACTGGGCTGGTGAGCGTAACATAAATGGTGAGACGTTTAGTGGAGGGGATTGTGAGAGACAGGATCGACATATATGTCAATATGCAAGGTCTGATAGTGGAGAGACAGCAGGGCTTTATATGCATTGTAAATCCTGTCGCAAATTGTGCATCACCGGCTTGGACCTCCCCACTGTCGAAGGGATCTATCGTAGTCGCTGCCTCAAAAAGGCAGCCAACATCATCAAAGACCCACACCATCCTGGCCACACACTCATGTCACCACTGCCATCGGGAAGAAGGTACAGGAGCCTGAAAACTGTAACGTCCAGGTTCAGGAACAGCTTCTTCCCTACAGCCATCAGGCTATTAAACACGACTGAATAAGCTCTGAACTGCAAAATACTATATTATTATCGCACTATATTTGCTATTTATTGAACTTTTTCTTTTTTCCCCCGTTATATACAATGTTTACATATTCACATATTCTGTTGTGCTGCAGCAAGTAAGAATTTCATTGTCCCATCCGGGACATATGACAATAAAACACTCGTGACTCTTCTCTTAAATTCGATGGAGTTTTCGAAAAGATGACCAAGAGTCCTACAAGGCCAGGGTAGGAGCTGTTGTCCACATGGACTTTCGCAAGGCCTTTGATAAGATTCCCCTGTGGTAGGCTGCTCAGGAAATTAGATCACACGGGATCCAGGGTGAGCTGGACAATTGGAGACAAAGGCGGTTTTGATGGTGGGAATCAAAGAGCAGAGATGGACAGTTGTTCTGTACATTCCAGTGTTGCAGGGATTTGCGTTGCATCTCCTGTTGTTCACCATTTGTCTTCAATCAATCAATCAACCTTTATTGTCATCTTGCAAAGCAACAATTGTACAGTGCAAAATGAGAAGACGTTTCCCAGGGAATACTGGAGCATCGCACGTGATACTTAAAACATTTCACACATAACAGTAAAAACAATCCAGTCCCTGATGAAACAGTATAAATAGTTAAAAGCAGGTAAAACAGCAACATTAAAATACAGTAAAAACAATCATTAAAATGTCCAGGGCAGCTGATTTGAGTGGCCAGTGCCAGAGTTATTAAAATGTCAGTGCAAAGCCGCAGAATCAGGTGACTGTGAGTACAGAGTGACTGTTTAGCAGCCTCACAGCCTGTGGTAGGAAGCTGTTTAGTAGTCTGGTAGTCCGGGCTTTGATGCTACGGTACCTCTTGCCTGATGGCAGGAGATCCAGGTATGTGTGGAGGGGGTGCAGTTTGTCCTTAGCTATTCTCAGAGCTTTTTTTCAGACAGCGGCTCTGGAACAGTTCTTGTACCGAGGGTAGGGAGACGCCAATTATCCTCTCTGCTCCCCTCACTACCCTCTGCAGAGCCTTCCTGTCTGAGCAGTTACAGTTGGAGTACCACGTGTTCATGCAGCACATGAGTACAGACTCCACCGTGCCCCTGTAAAAAGTCCTGAGGATGTTGGTGGGGAGTGAGGCTTGTTTGGGTTTCCTCAGGAAGTGCAGTCACTGATGGGCCCGTTTGACAATCCCAGTGTTGTTCCTGGACCAGGTGAGACTGTCTGTAATTTGAACTCCGAGGAACTTTATGCTCTCCACTCTCTCCACCGTGGTGCCACTGATGTTGAGGGGTGTGTGTTTTGGCTGCGACCTCCTGAAGTCGACAATCAACTCCTTTGTTTTGTCGACATTTAATGCTAAATTGTTGTTGCCGCACCAGTCTACCAGTTGTTTCACTTCCTCCCTGTACATTGATTCCTCATCTCCGCAGATGAGTCCCACCACTGTTGTGTCATCTGCAAATTTTATGATCTTATTGTCCCTGAATCTGGCAGCACAGTCATGTGTGAGCAATGTGAACAACAGCAGATGACTTGGATGAGAATGCAGATGGTATGATCAGTAAGTTTGTATAATAGAACAGCAAATTTGATTGCAACAGGATAGGTTCTGGGATCTGGATCAATTGAAAAGGTAGGCCGAGGCTACTGTGTAGACTGAAAGTAGTCTAAAAGTAGACTGATGGATCCAGGCGAGGGACTGGGAAGTGGATGGGTGGGGGAGGAGGAGGTACTGTATTTAGGTTAGTTATCAAAATTTGGAGAAATCAATGGTCAACAGAAAGGTTGTTGTGGGAATGGGAGGGGGAGTTAAAGTGATCAGCAATGAGGAGATAGCGTAGGCCTCGGCAGACAGAGCAGAGGTGTTCAGTGAAACGATCACCGATACGTGCTTAGTCTCGTCGATAAAAAGGAGTCCACACCTGGAACAGCGGATGCAGTAGATGAGGTTGGAGGAGGTGCAAGTGAACCTCTGCCTCACCTGAAAGGACTGACAGGGTCCTTAGACGGAGTCGAAGGTATAGGGACAGGTGTACCTGGGGAGGGGGTGGTTTGGGTGGGAAGCGATGAGTTGACCAGGGAGTTGCGGAGGGAACGGTCTCTGCGGAATTTGGAAAGTGGTGTAGATGGAAGATGTGGCTAGTGGTGGGATCCGGTTGAAGGTGGCAAAAATGTTGGAGGATTCTATGCTGTATGCGACGGCTGATGGGGTGAAAGGTGAGGACTAGGGGGACTCGGTCCCTGTTGCGATTGTTAAGCTACCCAAACGGAACACAAGGTCCTTTTGTCCAGCTTGCTTGTGGCTTCACTCTGGCAACAGAGGAGGCCCTGGGACCTTGGGTAGGAAAGGATGAGTGAACCAAGAAGTTGCAGAAGAAGCAACTGGTGGTGGATGATGACAAAGTGGTGGATGATGACAAAGATGGTGGAAATGGAAATGTCAGAGAATAATATATTTAATGCGGAGGCTTGTGGGGTGAAATATGAAGAGCAGAGGAACTGTACCGTTGTTCCATTGGGGGAAGATGGAGTGAGAGCTGAATTGTGGGGCATGGAGGAGGTGATGGTGAGGGCCTCAGGTGGGAAACCATATTCTGTCTATGAGAAAACTGACTAAATTCTGGAGTAACTCAGCGGGACAGGTAGCATCTCTGGAGAGAAGGAATGGTGACGTTTCGGGTCTGAAAACGGTCTCGACCCGATAACGTCACCCATTCCTTCTCTCCAGAGATGTTGCCCGTCCCGCTGAGTTACTCCAGCCTTTTGTGCCTGTCGATGTACCTGTCGAATTGCTTCTTAAACGTTGCGATTGTCCCTGCCTCCACCGGCAGCTGGGAATGGGTGACGTTTCGGGTCGAGATCCATCTATGAGGCCTAAGACCTAACGGCACGAATATCACATTTTCCAATTCTAGATGGCTAACTTACAAATAACTCCCTCCTTCCTCCACACCTCTTTCCTCTCACCCTTTCTTGTATCCCACCTGGATGCATAGCCAACACTCACCTACCCAACCCCTTCCACCGATATTCTTTCCTCTAGATTCACAATTTGTGCTCTTTTCATCCTTATTCCTCATCTCACACTTCTTGTATTTTCATCTCTGGCCCTTGTTTAACCATCTGCCATTCAAGAGCGGGTCTGAGCAGTGGGCCGCCCGTAGCGGCGACTGCGGAGGGCTCGGGAGGCCCCGACCACGGGTGAACATCACAAACATCAGAGGAAGGGGACTGACTTTGGTGCCTTCCCTCACAGTGGGAAACTTTTGATTCTGCTGTGGGATGTTTCATGTTGGACTCTATTGTGTGTTGTGTTCTTTTTTTATTTGTATGGCTGTATGATGACCACAGATTTCACTGTACCAACTAGTACATGTGACAAATAAATGTATCGTATCTTGTAACCCACTGTATCCACCTATAAGTCGCCAGACTTTGTCTTGCGCCCACCTCTCTTCCAGCTGTCTCTCCCCATCTCAATCAGTCTGAAGGGTCCCAATCACCTATCCACGTTATCCAGTGATGCTGCCTGACCCACTGAGGTACTTCTGCACTTTGCTTCTTTTTTTGTTGTTACAGTTGTATAAGACATTGGTGAGGCCACATTTGGAGCCTCACCAATGTGTTCAGTTTTGGTTACCTTGTTTATAGGAAAGATGTTGTTAAGCCGGGAAGGGTGCAGAGAAGATTTCTGAGGATGTTGCCAGGACTCGAGGGGCCAGAGCCACAGGTAGAGAGAGGGTTGGCAGGCTAGGACTTTATTCTTTTTTTTAATGTCTCCAGATAATCATCAAATTATCTTGACACCGTTTCAAACAACTGTGTTACAAGCCGTACAAATATACTAATAACTACTATACCACTATGTCCCTCTCTAACACCACCTGGGTGCGGACGTAACCCCGGTAGGCAAGCATCCGGCTCGGGCAAAGTCCTCTTCCGCCTGGCACCATGACTCGCGGATGGCCAGCTTTGCCAGGCCTAGGAGCAACCCATCCAGGACATATTTGGGCCAAGCCTCTCCCTAGATCCCGTCACCAGTCCTCCGGTCACTGACGGCAGAGCCGCTACTCTCCCTAAGGACGCTGGGTGGAGCGGCGGTGCTCCTTGCCCCTCCTGACCTACGACTTTATTCCTTGGGGTGCAGGAGAATGAGGTGCGATCTTATAGAGGTGTATGTTACGAAGGGACCAGATAGGGTAAGTGCTCAGCATCTTTAAAGCAGAATAGGGGAATCAAGCAACAGAGGTCACAGGTTAAAGTAGATTGGACCGATTTGAAGATAAGACGCCGAGTGGGTGGTGGATATATGGAACGAGTTTAGGATATTGTCCAAAAGCAGGCACGTGGGACTAGTGTGGACAGGGCATCTTTGTTGGTGATAGCATGTTGGACCAAAGGACCTATTTCCATGCTCTAATGCCCCTGTCCCACTTAGGAAACCTGAACGGAAACCTCTAGTGACCTTGTGCCCCACCCAAGGTTTCTATGAGTCGCCAGAGGTTTTGGTCACTTGCCTGGAAAGCCTCGACCAAAGCGTGAGCTGCATTTACTGACCAAAGATCCTACAGGATCTTTGCTACCGACCACACACACACACACATCGTGAAGGTGGGGGCCAGGGACAGCGGAGGAGCGCTGTCTGCGCGATGAAGAGGAAGGTAAACGGCTGCCACAGAGCACGGTAAGTCATTTAGAGAGCGCGGGTGGGAGGGAGAGAAGGGGAGAGAAGGACAGAGAAGGGGAGAGAGAAGGGGAGAGAGAAGGGGAGAGAGAAGTGGAGAAGGGGGGGGGGGAGAAGGAGTGGAGACAGTTTTAAGAGGTTTAATAAAGTTAGCGGGCATTTTACCTTCCGGCGGATCTTCTAGGTACTGAAAACCAAATATCCTACAGGATCTTTACTGAAAACGCCATTGAGCCAATAAAAATGGCTGATCAGCGAAGGAGATTGCCTTCGACTGCCTGTGAGTAAATAGCGACCCCACTCCACTGGCTTCGACCAAACAGAAACCTATTTTTAGTCGAGGCCGTTTTTTTAAATAATCGCAGGAACATAGGAGAAGCCTCGACTATGCGGAAACCACTTTCCACCATTAGGGAGAGTGACCAAAACCTCCGGGAACCTCACGGAAACCTTGGGTGGTGCGTAAGGTCTCCAGAGGTTTCCGTTCAGGTTTCCTAAGCGGGATAGGGGCTTAAGACTCTGTTAACCTATTTGGTTACTTAAAAAAAAAACTATTGGATTCACATGACATGAACTTCTAAATACAAAACCATACTGGACCCAATCAGGCCCTGTCTATCAATATGCATATATCTTATCCCTCAGAATACTGGAGCTCAACGATCTATAGGTTGCTGAGTTTTCCTCACATCCCTTCTTAAGTTGTGGCTTTACCTTGCACTAAACAGCATTCCCTTATCATGTATCCATACACTATAAATGGATCAATTTTAATCATGAATGAATGAATACGTTTATTGGCCAAGTATGTACACATACAAGGAATTTGCCTTGATGCTCCGCTCGCTAGTAACAACACGACATACAGTAAACAATTAAGAGTGACACATAAAACATCATGTGGTCTGGTTTGCACGCAACGAAAGCTTTTCCCTGTACGTCAGTACACGTGAGAATGAACTAAACTGTAACTGAATAGAAACGCATTAATCACCATCCAGTCTTCAAGCACGTCACTCATGTCCAATGGTGATTCATATGTCTACAATTTGTTCTCCAGTTTCCTGCAGTGTCTGATCAGAGCCAGGAGATTTGGAGTCATGCAGCACACAAACATGCCGGCTAGCTCAACATGTCCGTGCCAACCAAGCTGCCTTTCAACCTTTCTTCCATGTTCCTGTCTATATTTTTAATGTTGTTATAGTATCTGCCTCAGCTGCCTCCACTACGGTCAGGTCGGGGGGAGTTCCCCCCGCGACGGGTACCGTGTTACCCCGTGCTACCTGCGTCATGGTCGAATAGTCGGCGACTAAACAGTACCCCCCACCTGGTTTGCCAGGTGAGGAGGGGGCTGTGGACCCCCAGCAGGACCAAAAACAAGACTTGTCAAAGGGCGGATGAGCTCCTAGTGAGCCAACGGCCACCCACACTTCAGTAGAAGTTGCGATCACTGTCGTACATGGCATTGTAAGGCACCGTGCCCGTTGATGTTTTCAACGATGTTGATACCTCCACTGGCAACTTGTTCCTTATACCGACCACCCTTTGTGTAAAATAGTTGCTTCTCCAGGATGACTGTTCCCAAAATTCTCTTCCACTGAAACATCATTCACATAGTCAGGCCCCTTCTTTGTGCTATATGTGAAAAAGTTGCCTCTCAGATTCCTATTAAATATTTTTCGTGTCACCTTAAACGTGTCCCCTGGTACTATGGGGAAAAGATCCACTTTGGGCAAGAGTCTGTGTGCATCTACCCGATCTATTCCTCTCATGATTTTAATCACCTCTATAAGACTACCCCTCGTCCTCCTGTGCTCCAAGAAATAGAGTCCCAGCATGCTCAACCTCTCCCCATAGCTCACACCCTCTAGTCCTGGCAACATCCTTGTAAATCTTCTCTGTACCCTTTCCAACTTGACAACATGTTTCCTATAACATGTTGCCAGAAATGAACACAATACTTAAATGCATCCTGACAGACAAAAGCCAATGTGCCAAAAGCATTTTTGACCATCCTATCTACCAGCAACACCTCACACTTCGCTGCATTAAATTCCATTAAACCATTCCTCCGCCCACCTGGCCAATCGGTCAAGATTCTGCTGCAATTTTTCACAACCATGTTTATATCTGATCATGCCTTGGAGATTTGTCTACTTTCATACATGATATACCTTCAGCTACTTTTCGACCGTAACACTGACTGCTCTCAAACCACTTCCAATAATGGCCCAAGTTCCACTGACCTCCTATCTTTCTCTACGGTAAATACAGGTGCTGTCTGTACAGTTTGTATATTACCCCCGTGACCACGTGGGTTTACTCCGAGATCTTCGATTTCCTCCCTCACTCCAAAGACGTACAGGCTTGTAAGTTAATTAGTTTGGTATACTCCAGCAGTATTTTATCCTGAAGGACAGAAGTAGCTGAATATATTCAGTGATCACACAAAGGACGTGGGTGTAAGGAACGAGCTGTCAGAGAATGTTGTTGAGGCTGGGACTATCCCAACATTTAAGAAGAATTAAGAATCAAGAAGAAGAATTAAGAAGTCTGAAGAAGGGTCACTCATTCCTTCTCTCCAGAGATGCCGTCTGTCCCGCTGAGTTACTCCAGCATTTTGTGTCTATATCCACCTTTTAACATAGAAAATAGGTGCAGGAGGAGGCCAATCGGGCCTTCGAGCCAGCACCGCCATTCATTGTGATCATGGCTGATCGTCCCCAATCAATAACCCGTGCCTGCCTTCTTCCCATATCTCTTCACTCGACTAGCCCCTAGTGCTCTATCTAACTCTCTCTTAAATCTATCCAGTGATTTGACCTCCACTGCCCTCTGTGGCAGGGAATTCCACAAATTCACAACTCTCTGGGTGAAACTGTTTTTTCTTACCTGTCTTAAATGACCTCCCATTTATTCTAAGATTGTGGCCCCTGGTTATGGACTCGCCCAACATTGGGAACATTTTTCCAGCATCTAGCTTGTCCAGTACTTTTATAATTTTATATGTTTCTATAAGACCCCTCCCCTCATCCTTCTGAACTCCAGTGAATACAAGCCTAGTCTTTTCAACCTTTCCTCATAAGGCAGTCCCGCCATCCCAGGGATCAATCTCGTGAACTCACGCTGTACTGCCTCAATCACAAGGATATCCTTCCTCAAATTAGGAGACCAAAACTGTATGCAATACTTCAGATGTGGTCTTACCAGAGCCCTATACAACTGAAGAAGAACCTCTCTACGCCTATACTGAAATCATCTTGTTATGAAGGCCAACATTCCATTAGCTTTCTTCACTGCCTGCTGTACCTGCACGCCAACTTTCAGTGACCGGTGTACAAGGACACCCAGGTCTTGCTGTACCTCCCCCTTACCTAACCTAACCCCATTGAGATAATCAGCCCCCTTGTTTTTGCCACCAAAGTGGATAACCTCATATTTATCTATATTATACCGCATCTGCCATGCGTCTGCCCACTCACTCAACCTGTCCAGGTCACCCTGCAACCTCTTAACATCCTCTTCACAGTTCAAGAAACATTTAGTCAGGTACAGGTTTGGAGGGATATGGACCAATTGCTGGCAGGTGGGACTAGTGTAGCTGGAACATTGTTGG